>NC_084842.1:89982202-90060140 GCF_033115175.1 Lepus europaeus | reverse complement strand
AGTGCTCCTGGGAAAGCAGTGCACTGGCCGCAGCGGCCATTGGAGGGTGAACCAATGGAAAAGGAAGACCTTTCTCTCTCTCTCTCTCTCTCTCTCACTGTCCACTCTGCCTGTCCAAAAAAAAAAAAAAAAAAAAAAGATTTGGATAGTTACCAGATTAAATATACTTAGATCCCTCCGTGTGGTCAGTGCCTAGCTCTCACATGGTTCCTAAAATAGTAGGCGTGATATTAAACTTTCACAAACCTTTAATAGTTAACGCTTGTCTGACCTCTGCTTCAGGAAATTCCAGTCGGAAGGAATGAAGCAGGCAAGTTTAGTTCACTTTGCCCTTTGAGCTTTATAATTCTTAAAGTACCTTCTAAAACAATTGTTACATGACCAACAAGTATTAATAGAAACATGGAAACATTGTTTCTGATGCCTGCTGGTTTAAAAGTGTTGAGTACTTTTTGAAAGATTAATTGACTTATTTGAAAGGCAGAGCGACAGAGAGGAGAGACAGTAGAGGGAGAGAAAGAGAGAAAGACAGATTGGAGAGGAGGGGGGAGATCTGTCCACTGGTTCACTTAGAAGTAGCCAGGGCTGGTCTGCTAAAGCCAGGAGCCAAGAACTCCACCTGGGCCTCCCACGGGGTGGCAGGGGCCCAAGTCCTTGGGCCGTTTTTCCAGGTACATTAGCAGGGAGTTGGGTGGGACGTGGAGCAGGACTCCTCTGGCGCTGAGGTGTGGGATGTCATTGTGTGCTTGGCTTAACCTGCTGCGTCATGACAGGACGCTGGCCCCTTGAGCGTATTTGGACAAGGTGGATATGAATCTGCTGTGTCACATCTTGCGCGCGGCAGAGCTGGAGTCTGAGGACCATTATCTCTCTTATCAATGTGTTGAGAGCGTTCTCTGCCAGCATAAAGTGACCTCAGAAATGTAAAACGTATGTACTGTGCAAGCGCGTTTCACTCAGTGTTTCCATCAGTCCATCTCTTTTATGCTCTTTAAGCACGAGTTCTCGATGAGTACTGTTGTAGGCACTGCGGACAGAGCAGGAGCTGAGACCCAGTGCTGGGGGGAGGATAGAGAACGGGGCACCAGGATCGGGTACATGGGATAGTCAGGACAGGCTTCTCTGGGCGGGTGATGCTGACCCGAGCTCTGTAGGAAGTGTGGGGGGATTTAGTTTGCAGCTGGAAGAGGTGTCGGGGCAGTGAGAACCCCTCTCTCTGGTTTGTTGTCTTCTGGTAGGGGCCGTCCTTGTGGACTAGGAGTCTGGAAGAGAAAACCCTCCTAGGCCGTGAGGAGTGCGGGGACACAGAGCCGGTGCTGTTTGCCGCTTTCCCTAGAGCTGCCTAATACTGGACTCTGAGTGCCTGGGTTTGCTGTTTTGTTTGTTTTGACTTGAGCCAGTTAGTCCAAACCCCGAAGTTACTGGTGTTCTTTGTGATGGTGTGGTAGTGTAGGTCACTAAGTCACAGAAGTAGCCAGGGATGGCTGCTGCTGAGCGCTGTGAGCAGACTTACCCTGATGGCCAGATGCGGAGTTGTGAGATGGTACGTAGCAGAGGTGCACAGCCAGCATGGGGGTGGGCAACACCAGTGGCTGTCCATCCTCACCGTGTGGGAGAGTGCGCAGTACCAGCGCCCATGAATTGGTCTGTTTCTCTAACACTCAGGGTTCTCCATTTTATAGATAACGTAGGTTCCTGTAGTCGCTGCTGTGTTGTGGACATTGGTTTCCAGGATTTCATTGCTGTGAGCTGTGCTCCATTGATTCTCTGGGTCTCCATCTTGGGACGGTTATGGGGTACATCTACAGACCCAGTCTCAGAGGTGAGATTGCGGGGCTGGCAGTGTGAAGCCTCTGCTGGTGGCACCCACATTCTGTATTGGCGTGCCGGTTCAAGTCCCGGCTGCTCTTCCATTCCAGCCTCCTGTTAATGCACCTGGAAGCAGTGGACGATGGCCCAGGTACGTGGGTCCCTGCCACTTGCGGGAGACCAGTTGGAGTTTGTGGCTCGTGATTGTGACCTGACTGTTGTGGCCATTTGGGGAGTGAATCAGGAATGGTGGATCTCTTCCCCCGCCCCACGTCTCTCCCACTCTCTCTGTCACTCGACCCAATTTACTGTGAATAAATAAGTTTTTTTTTCCTTTCTTTCTTTTTTTGACAGGCAGAGTTAGACAGTGAGAGAGAGACAGAGAGGAGAAAGGTCTTCCTTCCGTTGGTTCACCCCTCAAATGGCTGCGGGTGCAGGGGCCCAAGCACTTGGGCCATCTTCCACTGCTTTCCCAGGCCACAGCAGAGAGCTGGACTGGAAGAGGAGCAGGTGGGACCAGAACCAGCGCCCATATGGGATGCCAGCACCGCAGGCAGAGGATTAATCTGCTCCATGGCGCTGGCTCTGCTCTTGCCTTTCAAATAAAATAAATACTTTCATAAAAAATATGTCAGGTCAGTTCATATTCCTTTCCCACCAATGATACGCTTTCCCTGCATAAGAAAGCATTTACATGTAACACTATGGTAATGAGAGCACTGAGCTTAATACAGTCATTATCAGGATCACATGAATTAAATGCAAAAACGCATGAAGTGCGCTGTTAGCAAGTGACTTCCGTATTACTAATGTGATTATTGGTAGTTTTTTCCAGACTTTGTTACTGGAAGGAATGGAAGCGTAGGCAGTCCTGGAGGGGTTAGGGAGTGCTCATACAAGTGGGCTGTGGCCAGGCTGGCCTCCAGAATCCTGCTGTTCCTAGCCGGACAATAGTGTCTGCACGGAGACTCTGGGGAAGCCTGGGAGCTGGGGTGGCGCTGCTGTCAGAGGACGCTGGGCCCTGCGAGGCCTCTCACCCTGCAGCAGCAGCAGCCGCTCCCTCCCAGGGAAGGAGATCATCGTTGGAAGGGAGCTTGGACTGTCTCGTCCCAAACACTGGAAGACTTGATTTAAACTTGTCGTGTGGGCTGACTTACTCCTTATCTGCGCCTGACAGGTTGAAGTGTGTTCGCAGGAGGCAGAGCAGGCACTATAGCCATGTGTGGATTTAAAGCTGGTTCTTCAAGGGTTACCCAGCAGTGGAGATAAAGTCATTTAATTGTAGGGGCCGCCCTGTGGTGCAGTGGGTTAACGCCCTGGCCTGAAGCATCTCAGGACCCGGCTGCTTCACTTCTGATCCAGCTCTCTGCTATGGCCTGGGAAAGTGGTGGAGGATGGCCCAGGTCCTTGGGCCCCTGCACCCGTGTGAGAGACCTGGAGGAAGCTCCTGGCTCCTGGCTTCGGATCGGCACAGCTTCGGCCATTGTGGCCAGTGGGGAGTGAACCAGCGGATGGAAGACCTCTCTCTCTCTCTCTCTCTCTGCTTCTCCTCTCTCTGTGTAACTCTGACTTTCAAATAAATAAATCTTTTTTAAAAAAGTCATTTAATTGCTTTAAACCTGTTTTTTTGGTCCTAAAATGAGGTAATTATGTAATTTGCAAAGGAGAGATTGTTGTGAAAACACTTTGAAAATACAAATGCTGAATGAAAATGCGTCAGAACTCTGCAGAGGTGTTTTGCACATGTTTGCGGTTGAGCAGGAAGTTACTGGGTAAGCCCTGCGTCTCCAGAGGATTGTAGTTAGCAGACGGCCTAGTTCCCAGATGGCGCCACCACTCAAGCTCCTGATGTGCGGGCCTTCAGACAGGAGGGGCTCGCAGTGGTGGAGTGGGCTCCCTCTAGGACCAGGCGTCTCCTTCAGGAGGGAGGGGTGTGTGGGAGCTGGATGGCCTCCCGCAGCTGCTCGGGGTCCTCTGTTCTCTGCCGCGTTTGGGTATTGTTTTGTAAAGCGGGAAGTGTCTTCAGAGAGCAGGATCTGAGGTTGTCCTTTCCTTTGTCCCAGGTAGGTAAGTGGGAACAGTAGCGTTTAGGAGTAACCCACTGCTTGTTTTTAAAGGCTTCCGTGGTCAGGTGCGGGGCAGGAATGGAAGCAGCAGTTAATGGGCTCCTGCCGGGGCTCTGGAGGGACAGGACGCGTGGATGCCCACGGGAGCTGGGAGTGGTGCTCATTCAGATGCCTCATCACCCAAAGCTGTTTTTATCTTTTCTATTTTTTTTTTTTTAAAGGCAGAGTGTCAGAGAGGGAGAGGTTTTCCTGCTGGTTCCCTCCCCAAATGGCTGCAGCAGCCAGGGCTGGGCCAGACCAAAGCTAAGATCCCAGAATTTGATCCAGGTCTCCTGCATGCGTAGCAGGGAGCAAAGTACTTGAACTATTGCCTGTCGCCTCCCAGGGTGCACATTGGCTGGAAGCTGGAATCGGAAGTGGGTCTGGGGCTTGATCTTGGGCATTCTGGGTGGGGGTTGACAGGGGCCAGGAGCATCCCAAGTGCTGCACCAAATATCTGCTTGCCTTTTTAAACGACTTAGTTGTTTTCTTTGTTTTTCTTTATGTTGTCTCCTCTTTGGGTTTGGAAATTACATACTCACATAAGTTATTCTAGTGATCGCTCTGGAGATTTTACTGTGCAAATTTTTACAAAGTCTAACATTGATACTGTGTCCTCCTTGTTGATATTGTATCCACAAGGACATGAAAGTAACTTGAGTTCCAATTACTCAGCTCTCAAGTCTCATGCTACTATTACTCAGTATTTTTTTTTTTAATTTATTTATTTGAAAGTCAATTACACACAGAGAGAGGAGAGGCAGAGAGAGAGAGAGGTCTTCCATCTGATGGTTCACTACCTAATTGTCCCCAACGGCCAGAGCTGCGCTGATCAGGAGCCAGGAGCTTCTTCCAGGTCTCCCACAGGGTGCAGGGGCCCAAGGGCTTGGGCCATCTTCTGCCGCTTTCCCAGGCCACAGCAGAGAGCTGGATGGGAAGTGGAGCAGCCGGACTCTAAGCAGCGCTCATATGGGATGCCAGCACTTCAGGTGGTGGCTTTACCCACTGTGCCACAGCACCAGCCCCCCAGAATCCCAATTTCCAAATTATAGTTTGGAATATTTTGTTTGGTCCTTGGATTTCACGTTTTTCTTTTAAAAAAATTTTTTAAAGATTAATTTTAGTTATTTGAAAGACAAAGTGTCAGAGAGGGAGAGGTAGAGAGGATAAGAGATCTTCCCTCCACTGATTCACTCCCCAGGTGGTTGCAATGGCCAGGTTGAAGGAGTCGGGAATTCTAGCTAGGTCTCCCTTGTGTGGGAGGAGTCCAAGTACTGGGGCTGCTTTCCCAAGTGCACTAGCAGGGACCTGGATCAGAAGTAGAGCAGTGGGTACTCGAATTGGTGCTACAGTAAGGTATGCTGGTGTTGCAGGCTGTGGTGTAACCTGCTCCACATTTGTCCCACAATGCCAGTCCCTTCATGTTTTTTAAAGATTTATTTGTTTGAGAGAGATATCTTCCTTCTGCTGGTTCATTCTCCAAATGGCTGCAGTGTCTGGAGCTGGGCTGGGCTGGGCTGGTCTGAAGCCAGGAGACAGGAGCTGGGCTGGGCTGGGCTGGGCTGGACTGGACTGGACTGAGCCAGGAGACAGGAGCTGGGCTGGGCTGGGCTGGGCTGAGCTGGACTGAGCCAGGAGACAGGAGCTGGGCTGGGCTGAGCTGGGCTGAAGCCAGGAGACAGGAGCTTCTTCCAGGTGCAGGCACCCAAGCATTTGCCATTCTCTGCTCCTTTCCCAGGTATATTATCAAGGCGCTCGATTGGAAGTGGAGCAGCTGGGACATGAACAGGTGCCCATGTGGTGTACGCTGGTGTTGCAGGCAGCAGCTTACCCCTCTGTGCCACAACGCCGGACCCAGTGTATTTCTTGAAATGCAAATAACATTTGTTTCTTTGGAAAACCTTACTTGAGTGGTAGGGTCTCTCGAGTTTTTGACTTACTTGATGTCTCTAAATGTTATTTGTCAGTAGTGGAAATAGTGGTTGTGTACGGGTTTAAAATACGTGAACAGCAAATTCAGTATGACCTGATTGTGCAGTGCAGTTTCGAGGTCCAGGGAGGGAAAGAAGTGTGTGAGTGTCCTGGGACCAGCGAGGAGCTAGCTGAGGTCATTACTTTGTTCTGGAACTTGAATTTATCATCTGAAAATGGGTGACTTTTAAAATTTGTTCTAGAGCTAATAATATATGCTTTGAAGGTTCTGTCTCATTGCTCTTTTTTCCTCCCAAGTTAATTAAATAAGCAAGTTCGATCTGTTGTGTTCGGAGCGTTGTGCTGGGAATGTGAGACGTGAGGCACTGTAATAGCTCTTGCCTTCAGGAATTGGTCAGACAGGGACCTCTGATGGTGGTGGCCATGCGTGTGCTCGTGCGTTGATGTTCTTTGTGGAATGTTCTTCAGTGTCCTTGGTAAAGACGGTCAGTCTGTAAAGATGAGGCTTCTGCCGCTAATAAGGGTGGTGGTAGCTATCATCTGTGGATGTCGGCCACAAACACGACACAGACAGAGGTAGCTACTGAAGCCATTCTCGTTTCACTGATGGAGAATGGAGGCATAGAGAGGTGGAGAGCTGTGCAGAGGTCACACAGGCAGCGAGTGGGGAACTGGGGTCAGACCCAAGTGGCCCGGCCCCAGGCTGAGCCCTTGATATGCGTGGAGCACATCTGTTGATCAGTGGTCAGTGAGGAGCTAGTGGGATTCTGATGAAGACCGTGCCAGACGTTTTTGTATCTGTGATAATGCAGATTTTGGAGTATAAACAGAATAGAGTACGTAAGAAAACTCACTTAGAGTTGTTCAGTGAAACAGATGGCTGGCTTCTCTTTAGTGCCTCACCCAGAGTTTTCAAAACCACACCCAAGCTGGTTTCCAGAATATTGACTTAGAGATTGGGTTAAGATGGGAAATCTCATTGTTAGTGCAGTGTGTGTTGATCCAGAGAGAACACAGTAGTTTTACTTAAAATATATAAAGGTTAAATAAGGTAAGTTTATAATAACATGTTATTTTAATTAAAATAATGTGTTTTAATTTTTAATTAATTGAAAATGTTCTTGAAGTTTTTGAAACAAATTTTTTAGCATGTCATTTTTACAGTCTCATTAACTGCTAGAATAATTAAAATATTTACTATGGGCCAGCGCCATGACTCACTTGGCTAATCCTCCGCCTGCGGTGCCAGCACCCCAGGTTCTAGTCTTGGTTGGGGCACCGGATTCTGTCCCAGTTGCTCCTCTTCCAGTCCAGCTCTCTGCTGTGACCTGGGAAAGCAGTGGAGGATGGCCCAGGTGCTTTGGCCCTGCACCCGCATGGGAGACCAGGAGGAAGCACCTGGCTCCTAGCTTCGGATCAGCGCAGCTCACCGGCCGTAGCAGCCATTTGGTGGTGAACCAACGGAAGGAAGACCTTTCTCTCTGTCTCTCTCTCTCTCATTGTCAAACTCTGCCTGTCAAAAAAAATATGTATTTTCTGTGGTTAGGGCACCACTGTGTGATACATGTTGTGATAGGAATTTTACATCTATTTTTTTTTTTAAAAAGATTTATTTATTTGAAAGAGTTACACAGAGAGGAAGAGAGAGAGAGAGCGCCCTTACCTCTGCTGGTTCACTCTCCAAATGGCTGCAATGGCTGAGGCTGGGCCTGGGGCTGGTCCAGGCCGAAGCCTGGAGCCAGGTGCTTTGTCTGGGTCTCCCATGTGGGTGCAAGGGCCCAAGCACTTGGGCCATCTTCTGCTTTCCCAGTTGCATTAGCAAGGAGATGGATTGGAAGTGTACCAGCTAGGTCTTGAACTGGAGCCCTACCCACTTCACCAGAATGCTGGCCCCCATCTGCTATATCTTTTTTTTTTTTAAAGACTTATTTATTTATTTGAAATAGTTACACACACACACAGAGGGAGAGAGAGAGAGAGATCTTCTATCCACTGGTTTATTCCCCAAATGGCTGCAATGGCCAAGACAGAGCCCAGCAGAGCCAGGAGCGTCTTCCATGTCTCGCTTGTCTGTAGAGGACCCCAAGGACCTGGGCCATCTTCAGCTGCTTTTCCAGGCGCATTAGCAGGAAGCTAGATCAGAAGTGGAGCAGCCAGGATTTGAACTGGTGCCCATATGGGATGTCAGAGTCGCAGACAACAGCTTAACCTGGTACACCCCAGTGCCGGCCCCCTATCTGCTATTTCTAGTTACTTTCCCAACCATGTTGGAACATATCTGTGACAGATGGTGTTTTATTGTACATGAGAAAGCTGAGGTGGAAAAGATGAGAAACCTTTCCAAGGCAGATGGCGCAGACCGTGAAGCAGTCATGGGAGGGAGGCTCCGCGCCTGTGGGCCCCTGGTTGGGGGGGCAGGGCCAAGGGGCTAATGGCGTGAGAATTCATCAGAGTAAGCCACAGGTGGATTAAAGAGAAGGTTTGCAGCCCACATATGCTGTATGTTAAAATGTTTGCTCACTGAAAACTAAGGTGAGAAAAGATAAGAGTCTGAAGATGTCAAATGTTATGATGTAGGCAGGCAGAGAAGATAAAATTGATTAGATTAGATTTTTTTTTTTTTTTTTTAGTTAGACAATGAGAGAGAGAGAGAGAGTTATAGACAGTGAGAGACAGAGAGAAAGGTCTTCCTTCTGTTGGTTCACTCCCAAAATGGCCGCTACGGCCGGCACTGTGCCGATCCGAAGCCAGGAGCCAGGTACTTCCTCCCAGTCTCCCATGCGGGTGCAGGGACCCAAGCACTTGAGCCATCCTTCACTGCCCTTCCCGGCCCCAGCAGAGAGCTGGACTGGAAGAGGAGCAACCGGGACTAGTACCCGGCACCCCAACCGGGACTAGAACCCCGGGTGCCAGTGCTGCAGGCCAAGGATTAACCAAGTGAGCCACGGCACTGGCCAAAATTGATTAGATTTGTAAGCTGGGGACCATGCCCTCCATCATGCCCCCTGTGTGATCTCATGTGCCTACCTGCCAATCAGACTACGTAACCATTAAAGGCCTGGAACAAGGTGGACCTGCTCTCTGTTGCCCCATTCCTTTGGGGCGCTTGGCCTATTGGCCTGCTCTTTGTGGCTGCTCATAACCATATGCCTGCTCCACGTGGCTTGGTCCTGGCCTGCTCTCTGCCTGGTATGGACCTGACTTAGCTTCTAGACCTTTCTTTCTCCCCTAAATGAAGTCCTCACTCTCCACATTTCTCTCACTGAATAAAATCCTTAAAAATTTACCATGTTGTCTGGGCTGTTTGAGCCAGTATTCAGAATTCTCTGAATATGTGCCAAGAGCCCACGGTCTTATTAATATTGAAAATTATTAATAAGTCTGATATCAATTATGAAAGGTCAAATTTATAGGAATAAATATATCAAGATCTCAACAGAAGACAAAGGAAATGAACAGACCGAATCAGAAGCTTCTGGTGCAAACAGATCATGAACGAATTCGTCCTCACTTCTGACTGGTCGGAGAGATACCGAACCAGTCAGACACGTCCGGTCTACCACCAGAGACGGAGAGATACCGAACCAGTCAGACACGTCCGGTCTACCGACAGAGACGGAGAGATACCGAACCAGTCAGACACGTCCGGTCTACCACCAGAGACGGAGAGATACCGAACCAGTCAGACACGTCCGGTCTACCACCAGAGACGGAGAGATACCGAACCAGTCAGACACGTCCGGTCTACCAACAGAGACGGAGATACCGAACCAGTCAGACACGTCCGGTCTACCAACAGAGACGGAGATACCGAACCATTCAGACACGTCCGGTCTACCACGAGAGACGGAGATACCGAACCAGTCAGACACGTCCGGTCTACCACCAGAGACGGAGATACCGAACCAGTCAGACACGTCCGGTCTACCACCAGAGACGGAGAGATACCGAACCAGTCAGACACGTCCGGTCTACCACCAGAGACGGAGAGATACCGAACCAGTCAGACACGTCCGGTCTACCACCAGAGACGGAGATACCGAACCAGTCAGACACGTCCGGTCTACCAACACAGAAATTCTGGTGTTGCCTTTGCCTTCTTTTCAGTGTGTGAGCCACAAAGGAAGCCACCATCTCCTCTGACATCAGGCTTGGCCTTTCAGCAGTTCACCGTTCTGTGGGCTCGCCTTGGAGCCCGATTTTCAAAAGGGATCACACTTTCTGGGGTCTTTATTTTATTTGGCATTTTACGATTATTTGAGTGCTTTGTATGTTTATTGGCTTGTTAGAATGCACTGGAGTTTTTCAGAAGTGTTCTGAGCTGTTGTGTGGAACAGGTTTGAAGTATGTTGTGCTCTGGTTAACAGAGGTTAACCGAGTTCTTACTCAAATGCCTTCCCTTTGAGGCTGAGTATCTGACTAAGTGCTTCCTTTCTGCCAGTACGACTTGAAGGAGGTCAGGCTGCGAGAGTTCCCTGGGGATGCTGTATGCGTATCCTTGGGAGAGAATGACCCATTAGCTCATTTCAAAGCCAGGTTAAGTTCAGGTTACAAGGGGGGACACTTTTGGCTTAACGATTAGGGTGCCGCTTGGGAAGCCCACGTCCCATATTGGAGTTCTGGAGTTCCGGCCTGGGCTCTGCTCTTGATGACCACTTCCTGCTAATGTGTGTGCGCCCTGGGAAGCAGCAGGTGCTGGCTCAGCTGGCTGGGTTCCTGCCACTCACATGGGAGACTCAGGTTGAGTTCCTGGCTCCTAGGTTCAGCCTGGCCCAGCCCCAGCAGTTGTGAGCATTTGGGGAGTGAAGCAGCAGACAGAAGATCTCTGACTGCCAATCTCTGCCTTTCAGACAGACAGAGGAGCTCGGGGGCAGGCATTTTGCATACTGGCTGGTTGAGACACTGCTTGAAATGCCCCTGTCAGATACTGGAGTGCCTGGTTTGAGACCTGGCTATTCAGCTTCCAAATCGTTTTCCTGCGAATGCCCCTGGGAAGGCAACAGATAATAGTACAAGTACTTGGGTCCCGGCCACCCACTCTGAGATTCCGATGGATTTCCTGGCTCACAGCCTCAGCCTGCCTCAGCCTTGGCTGTTGCCAGTATTTGGAGAGTATACCAACGCATGGATGGTCTTTCTCCGTTTCTTTTTGTGTCTCCCTTTCAAAGAAAAATTTCTTTACAAAGTTATAAAAAAAAAAAAAAACTAGTGCTACTTTGCTAATTATTAAATGATAGAGTGGAAGGGACAAAGTACCCCCGCTTAAAACAAACGAAAAAAAAAAAGATGGGGCTGGTGCTGTGGCATAGTGGGCTAGGCTTCTGCCTGCAGCACTGGCATCCCTTATGGACTCCAGTTCTAGTCCCATCTGTTCCTCTTCTGATCCAGCTCTCTGCTATGGCCTGGAAAAGCAGTAGAAGATGGCCTGCGTGCTTGGACCCCTGCACCTGTGTGGGAGACCTGGAAGAAGCTCCTGGCTCCGTATCAGCTCAGCTCTGGCAGTTGCAGCCTTTAGGGAGAGAACCAGCGATGGAAAACGTTTCTTCTGTCTCTCCCTCTCTGTGTCTCTAACTCTACCTCTCAAATAAATACATAAAATCTTTTTTTAAAAAAATTTTTATTTTTTAGGAGCTAGCATTGTGGCTTAGCAGGTGAAGCCACTATCTGCAATGCCGGCAGTCCATTTAGGCACTGGTTTGTGTCCTGGCTGCTCCACTTCCAATACAGCTCCCTGCTAATGGCCTGGAAAAAGCAGCAGAAGATGGCCTAAGTGCTTGGGCCCCTGCTACCCACATGAGAGAGCTGGAAGACGTTCCTGGCTCCTGGCCTCAGCTTGGCCCAGCACTGGCCGTTGCAGCCATCTGGGGGAGTGAACCAGCAAGTGGAAGAGCTCTCTGTCTCACAGGTAGAGTTAGAGAAAGGGAGAAATGGAGGGTGGAGAAGGAAAAGAGAGATTAGGATCTTCCATCTGCTGGTTCACTCCCCCAAATGGCCTCAGTGGCTGGGACTGGGCCAGGCTAAAGCCAGGTGCCAGAAACTGCATCTGGGTCTCCTCTGTGGATGGCAGGGACCCAGATACTTGGGCCGTCTTCTGCTGCTTTTCCCAGGTGTGTTAGCAGGAGCTGGGTCACAACTGGAGCAGCTGAAACTGGTGTTCATATGGGATTCCAGTGTTGAGGCTGTGGCCTAACCTGCGCCACAGCACAAGTCCCTTGTTTTCTCCCTTGAAGTGACTGCTCATCCTCATCGGACTTAATGATTCTTCCCTGGGGCTGATGTTGTGGCCTCGCTGGTAATGCCACTTTGATGTTAGCATCCCGTATGGGTGCCGGCTTGTGTTCCAGTTGCTTACAACCTAGCTTACAATCTGCTTACAACCCATCTCCCTGCTAATGGCCCAGGAGAAGTAGTGGAAGATGGCCAAGTGCCTCCCTCATGGGAGACTGGGAAGAACCCTCTGGCTCCTGGATTCGACCTGGCCTAGCCTGTTCTGGCCATCTGAGGAGTGAACCCATGGATGGAAGAGTTGTCTCTGTCTCTTCTCGTCTGTAATTCCAACTTTCAAATAAATAAATAAATAAATCTTACAAAAAAAAACCTCCTCCTTTGCAGACAGCCCCCACCATTTCCCCTCACATAGTTCCTTCCAGAATCCCAGTGACGTAACTGCTGTCAGAGTGGATAAAATCAGCCTCCAGTGGTTTGCAGAATTTGAATCTTTCCTGCTCCTTGCCTTTAAGCTGTTTTTTCTCTTGAACTGAAAATATTTCATTTCTAAAATTTTAATCGATATCTTTATAATTTTAAAGTTTCAAAAGCACTTATACATATGTAGATGTTAGATTTATTTATTTACTCAAAAGAGCTACACACAGAGAGAAGGAGGGGGGGGGGTCTTCCATCCACTGGTTCATTCCACAATTGGCCTCAATGGCCGGAGTTGTGCCGATCCAAAGCCTGAAGCCAGGAGCTTCTTCTGGGTCTCCCACATGTGTGCAGGGCCCCAAGTACTTGAGCCATCTTCTATTGCTTTCCCAGGCCATAGCAGAGAGCTGGATCCGAAGTGGAGCAGCCAGGACTGGAACCAGCACCCATATGGGATGCCAGTACTGCAGGTGGTGGCTTTACCCACTGTGCCACAGTGCAGGTCCTTCATTTATTTTTAACTTTTTATTTGAAAGACAAAGGGCTTAGAGAGGCAGACCTGCCTGCTTCACTTCTGATCCAGCTCTCTGCTATGGCCTGGAAAAGCAATAGAAGATGGCCCAAGTACTTGGGGTCCTGCACCCGCATGGGGAGACCGGAAGAGGCTCCTGCCTGGCTCCTGGCTTCAGGTCGGCACAGCTCTGGCTGTTGCAGCCACTTGGGGAGTGAACCAGTGGATGGAAGACCTCTCTCTCTCTCTCTCTCCCTCTCTCCCTCTCTCTCTGCCTCTCCTTGCTCTGTGTAACTCTGAATTTCAAATAAATAAATAAATCTTTAAAAAAAATACAGACAGACAAAGAGTAAGAATTTTTATCTGCTGGTTCACTCCCTAAATGCCCACGACAGCTAGGGCTGGGCCAGGCCAAAGTTGGGAGCTGGGAACTCAGTCTGGGTCTCAGATTCAGTTCGAGGACCCAAGTACCTGAGCCATTGCCTGCTGCCTCCAGGGTGCACTAAGCAGGAAGCTGGGGCTGGGAGCAGAGCTGTCACAGTCCGGAGCTGCCCTGATGAGCCAGACAAGAAGGTGGCCTTGCCTGACCAAGGCATCCGCTGTCGTGATGATGCTCACAGGACTTGGTTGCTAATCCAGTAATAAGAACAGACGTCGTGCCCAGAACATCGTGTTCAGTCCTCAGATCTTACAGGATACGCAGTTATTGTTCCCTCTACTGAGGAAAAACTCGAATACAGATAGAGACTGCTGAGGACATGGCGTTAGTGCTGGGGCTGGGGTTGGAGCTGGGTGACTCCGTAGCCCGCCCTTCTGTCACACACCATCCCTTGCAGCAGTTCCGGGGCTGAGGGTGGTTCACACTCACACCCTCTTCCCACTCACTGATCGCCCCTCAGGAGACTGGCTTCAGTCTGATCACTGGTGGGGAACAGGGCTGTCGGAGCAAACAGCACGTTCTTATTCCAGTCAGCAGAGCTGAGGGCGGCAGAGGGTTGGAGAGCTTGTCAGGAGCTGCCTGCACAGGTGCGGGGCTGTCACTGTGTGCCCTTGCCTGCTCCCTGCTCAGGCACCATTCTTCCGTCATTGGCCACGCCAATGACATTATTCATAAGATGTTACTCATAAGATCATTTCCAGCCTACTGTCTTAGTAACTGTCGACTTGGTCCTTGGTCCTCTGTTTTTTCTGGGGGAGGTGGTCTCCACCTGAGGCTGGTGCTGTTAGTTCCTCCAGGTGTGTCTCGGTTTACAGTGGTTTCTTCTGTCAGCTCCGCGTGGAATTTTCCATCCCCAGGTGTCTGCTCGAGCTGCGATCCCTGCTTCAGCTGGGTCTTCAGCAGTCGTTGTGGACTTCACTGGAGAACCACACCTGCTTACTTGTGACTTCTCTGAGGTCAGAAGGGCTCCCTCCCTTCCTTCCGAAATTGATTTTTTTAGGATTTATTTATTTACTTGAAAATCAGAGTTACAGAGAGAGAGAGGTCTTCCATCTGCTGGTTCACTCCCCAGTTGGCTGCAACAGCTGGAACTGGGCCTAGCTGAAGCCAGGAGCTTCCTCCGGGTCTTGCACGTGGATGCAGGGGCCCAAGGACTTGGGCCATGCTTTCCCAGGCCACAGCAGAGAGCTGCATCGGGAGTGGAGCAGCTGGGACTTGAACTGGCACCCATATGGGATATCGGCACTGCAGGCAGTGGCTTTACCCGCTATGCCACAGCACCAGCCCCTGAAATGGATATTTAAAAGCCAGAGTTAGAGAGGTGAAGACAGAGGTATCTTCCATCCGCTGGCTTACTCCCCAAATGACTGCAGCGTGTGGGGCTGGACCGGGCTGATGCCAGGGGCTTCATCCAGGTCTCCCAAGTGGGTTCAGGGGCCCAGGCACTCGGGCCATCTGCTTTCCCCGGCCGGGCACATCAGCAAGGAGCTGGATCATAAGCGGAGCAACTGGGACTTGAACTGGTTCCTGTATGGGATGCTGGCATCGCAGGCGGTGGCTTTACCCGCTGTGCCGCAGTGCCAGCCCCGTAGAAGCCTCTTCCTCTTGCTTTCTTACTTCTCTACTTCTGGGAGTTAGGAATACTTGAGCCAGAGGCAGATACAACTACTTTTGTGTTGTGTTTCAACTCTGGGAATTGACGTAATTCTTGGAAACATAAAACTCAGTTAACTCAGAGGCACAAAACCCAGTTTGATTTGCAGATTGTTCGTTTGTAGTCTGGAATGTCCTCGTGAGTGATGAACTGAATTTTGGAGTGTATTTAATTTTCACCAAATCCCCAGAGTCCCCTAGTGGAAGCTTTCCTTACAGTGTCTCGACATTGGGATTTAGAATTCTGTTCACATTGTTAGTCCAGAATCTAGGGCTGGAAGTGCATTTGTTCTTGAATGTGTGTATGTGCTCTCCTGAGACAGGTAGGTTTCTTGCCTCGTGGGGGCTACGTCGTAATACACTGAACCTGTGATGCTGACACTCAGAGCCAGTGCTCCAGAGCTTCCTGTGTGTCAGAAATGTATTCTGGGCATTTTCCATGAATTAACTGGTTTTCAGTGGAAGCAGGGAGACGAGGCTGGGGGAGATTAAGAATTGTGCTTTGGGGCCGATGCTGCTCTTCCAGTCCAGCTCTCTGCTGTGGCCTGGGAAAGCAGTAGAAGATGGCCCAAGTCCTTAGGCCCCTGCACCCACGTGCGAGACCCGGAAGAAGCTCCTGGCTCCTGGCTTCGAATTGGCTCAGCTCTGGCCATTGCAGCCATTTGGGGAGTGAATCAGCAGATGGAAGACCTCTCTCTCTCTCCCTCTCACTGTCTGTAACTCTGTCTCTCAAATAAATGAATAAATAAAATCTTAAAAAAAAAAAAGAGTTGTGCTTTGTATAAGTTAGGTTTCTGTGGGCTTTAAGCATCCGAACATGTTTTACTGGCATTTGGACGTACAGGTATGAACTCATTGGAGTTTAGGGCTGGAGGTAAACATTTGGGGTCTTGTAGTGTAGCTGGGACTGTACATTTGGCTTACCTGGAGAGCTTAAACAGATTTTTTTTTTCCATTTTATTTGAAAGCCAGACAGAGGCAGAAGGCTCACCTGTTGACTTGTTCACTCCATAAATGCCCACAGCAGCTGGGACTGGCCAGAGTGAAGCCTGGAGCCAGGAACCCCATTTGAGTCTCCCAGTTGGGTGGCAGGGACCCAACTCCCTGAATTGTCATGTGCTGCCTCCCAGGGTGTAATTTAGTGGGAAGCTGGACTTGGAAGCAGAGCAAGGACCCAGGTGCACTATGGACAGTGTCCCATCTGCTGTGTAAGATTCCAGCCCCTGGAGAGCTTTAAAAATGCTGATGGCCAGGCTCCACTCTTTCTGCTGGTTCACTCCCCAGTTGGCTGCCGTGGTTGGAGAGCTGCGCTGATCCGAAGCCAGGACCTAGGAGCCAGGAGCCAGGAGCTTCTTCTGGGTCTCCCATGCGGGTGCAGGGGCCCAAGCACTTGGGCCATCTTCCACTGCTTTCCCAGGCCACAGCAGAGAGCTGGATTGGAAGCAGAGCAGCCAGGTCTCGAACCGGTGCCCATATGAGTTGCCAGCACTGCAGGCAGTGGCTTTACCCACTGTGCCATAGCGCCAGCCTGCAGGCTTCATTCATTCTTAGAGGCCTGGGTTCCACTGGTGTGGGCTTGGTTCTAATTCATTTTACAGGGGCCGGTGTTTCGGCTTAGCAGGTTAAGCCTCCAGCTGTGACACCAGCACCCCATGAGGGTGCTGATTCGAGACCTGGCTGCTCCACTTCTGATCCAGCTCCCTGCTAGTGTGCATGGGAAAGCAGTGGAGGATGGCCTAAGTCCTTGGCCCCTTGCACCCACATGGGAGACCTGGAAGAAGTGCTGGGCTCCTGGCTTTGGCCTGGCCTAGCCCTGACTGTTGCTGCCATTTGGTGAGGTAACCAGTGGTTTGAAGATTGATCTCTCTGTCTCTCTCTTTTTTAAAAAGTCCATTTTGTAAAGCTGTCCTGGTGACTCTCGGGTGTGGCCAGGGGTGGGAATCACTGGAGACGTGGTATGCAAGAGTGTGTGTGGGTGGGCCTGATAGCAGAAGCAGCTGCTCGTGGCACTGAGGGCCCTAACGTAGGACAGAGAGGCAGGGCGGCACCGGCGGCTCTGGAGCAGCTGTAGAGAGAGGAGGGAACCAGACTGGCACTTCCTGTCGGAGGGAGTGGCCGGGCCAGGCGCTGCTGAGAGCAGGTGAGATGAATGTGGTTAGAGAAATGGAAACTAGCTTCTCCTGAGCTTGGGCTCCGAGGTTCAGCCTCGGGGTTTCTGAGCTGTGAATTCTTTTATTGAGTATTTGTGGGAGACACAGAGAAGCAGAGAAGGGGCTCCCATTTGTCTGTTCACTCTTCCCAGTGCCTGCAGTGACCCCGAGTGGGACCCGCACTGGGAGCTGGGCGCTCAGCCCGGATCTCCTACCCAGCACTGGGAGCTGGGCGCTCAGCCCGGATCTCCTACCCAGCACTGGGAGCTGGGCGCTCAGCCTGGATCTCCTACCCAGCTCCTTGAGCCTTCGCTGCTGCCTTCCCAGTCTGCACTAGGAGAGCCCTGGAGTCAGGAGCTGCCAGTGCAGATACAGAGCCCAGTCATTCAGGTAGGGCACGCAGGTGTCCTGGCCGGCGTCCGATTGCCAGGCCAAACACACCCCGGGAGCTGTGAGTTTAGTCCTAGCCCTGGCGTTAGTTTTCTCTGTAAGATGAAGCAGAGCCTACCTCGTTTATTTTCCTCTGTGTAACTTTGCTTGTTTATCGACCTTGCCTGGCCCCGCTCTGGGTGTGTGAGTGTCACCTGGCCTCACAGCCTCACCCCCTGAGGGTCTGGGAGTCTTACTCCGCTGTTACCTTCTACACACATGGAATGCATTTACTTCTCGCACTTACTGCCTGGCCCCCTGTACCAGAAGCTGGGTTCCCTGTTTGGCTCCCTGATGTCTCCCAGGCATCTCGACACCTGCTGGTTGGTGCTTGGTAGGTGCTTGACACACCTGAATGAGTGCCCACCCAGTGGCAATGCGGCAGCTGCCCTTTTCTGTGCTTCAGTTGCAACTGGACAGTGCCTTGGGGCTGCGGGGCTCTCTGAGGCTCACGTGCAGAGCCTTCTGGAGTTGGGGTTCTCTCTTGTCCTCAGCAGCCGTATTGTTGAAATGACATCACTGTGGTGAAGCAAAACTAATACAGATGCACTTGGAATCATAGTCTTCCTTTGTCTATGTTTCCCCCCATTTGTGGCTTAACATTCATTGATTGTCCCTTTCAGATATCATTTGGAATTTTTGAAGACTTCAGAGATTATTAGGTGGGGCTGGTGATGTGGGGTAAAGCTGCCACCCACAATGCTGGCGCCCCACATGGGCGTTGGTTGAGTCCCGGGTGCTCTACTCGAGCCCGTCTCGTTTCCCTGCTGTGACTTGGGAAGGCAGTGGAGGATGGCCCGAGTGCCTGGGCCCTGCACCCACGGGGGACCTGAATGGAGTGCCAGGCTTTGGCTTTAACCTGGTCAGCCCTGGTTATTTTGGCCATTTGGGGAGAGAACCAACAAATGGAAGATTGATCTCTCTCTCAACTCTGCCTTTCAAATAAATAAATAAATCTTTAAAAAGATTGGCTATTAATATAAAAAAGTGGTGTGGTGACAAAAACTATATATATGAGAAGAAATATTTAATGTATTTTTTAAAATTTTTATTTATTTTTTTGACAGGCAGAGTGGACAGTGAGAGAGACAGAGAGAAAGGTCTTCCTTTTGCCGTTGGTTCACTCTCCAATGGCCACCGCGGCCAGCGTGCTGCGGCCGGCGCACCGCGCTGATCCAAAGGCAGGAGCCAGGTGCTTCTCCTGGTCTCCCATGGGGTGCAGGGCCCAAGCACTTGGGCCATCCTCCACTGCACTCCCTGGCCACAGCAGAGCGCTGGCCTGGAAGAGGGGCAACCGGGACAGAATCCGGCGCCCCGACCGGGACTAGGACCCGGTATGCCAGCGCCGCAAGGTGGAGGATTAGCCTATTGAGCCGCGGCGCCGGCCTTTTAATGTATTTTTGAAATCAACTGTAGTTTTTACAGGGATCAGATATTTCCTGCTATTTGTGTGAAAGTCATGTGAGCCAGACGCAGTCTGCTGAGGAGGCCCAGGATACCGAAGTATAGCTTTGTCCACAAGTCTCAGCCACTGTCTGCCCCACCCTGCTAAGTGCTCTGCAGACAGCTTTTCTGATTCCCGCAGTGCCCTTCCAGCCTGCCGTCGCTACGCTGGCTTCATAGACAAGGAGTGTGTGTCCCAGAGAGAAGCTGCCTGCCCAGTCCAGGGTCTGGACTGGGGGACTGCCACACGCACATTTGAGCCACGCCTGCTGCTGCTCTCTGCTAGTGACGCCCTGGGTCTCCCTTTCTCTGAGCCTTTGTTGACCTGTTTTTAAAATGAAGGGGTTGGACTTAATCTATGTCTTAGTTGTTTTTTAAAGATTTGTTTTATTTATTTGAAAGCGTTACAGAGAGAGGTAGAGATAAGAGAGGTCTTCTATCCGCTGGTTCACTCCCCAGTTTGCCACAATGGCCGGAGCTGTGCTGATCCAAAGCCAGAAGCCAGGAGCTTCTTCCAGGTCTCCCACATGGGTGCAGGGGACAAGGACTTGGGTCATCTTCCACTGCTTTCCCAGGCCATAGCAGGGAGCTGGATCTGAAGAGGAGCAGCTGGGACTAGAACTGGTGCCCTTATGGGATGCCGGTGCTTTAGGCCAGGGCTTTAACCCACTGCTCCACAGCACTGGCTCCTCTATGCCTTAGCTTGTCTTGTGCAGCTATAACACAGTACTTGAGACTTGGCAATTTATTTACTTATTCATTTCATAGGTTTATTAAATATTTATTTTAGAATTACAGAAAAAGGGAGGGAGAGAGAGGGAAGGAGGGAGGGAGAAGGAGAGAAATTAAGTCTGTATCTGCTGACATACTGCTTTTCAGGGAGCATATCTTTGGCAGAATCTTACGTAGCTTATGTGGTGGTTTTTAGCAATGCTTCCTGCCCAACTCAAAAGGAAAACTTGGCACTACCTTCAGGATCTCAGAAGTAATGAAGTAGCTCACATTTCGGCTTTTTTGTGGATAGAATATCAACGTTTTCTTTAGCACACTCAATGCTTGTGTTGTTCCTGGTTCAGCAGGTCTTGCTGGCTGTGTCATCCCACAGGGACGTTTAGTTGCTGACCGTTAAATTCTGGAAAACAAGCAAACAGCCCTGCCTGTTTGTTTTTTGTGGTCAGTGTTTTAATCTTCTTCTTCTTCTTTTTTTTTTTTTTGACAGGCAGAGTGGATAGTGAGAGAGAGACAGAGAGAAAGGTCTTCCTTTTGCCGTTGGTTCACCCTCCAATGGCCGCCGCGGTAGCGCGCTGCGGCCGGCGCACCGCGCTGATCCGATGGCAGGAGCCAGGTGCTTCTCCTGGTCTCCCATGGGGTGCAGGACCCAAGGACTTGGGCCATCCTCCACTGCACTCCCTGGCCACAGCAGAGAGCTGGCCTGGAAGAGGGGCAACCGGGACAGGACCGGTGCCCCGACCGGGACTAGAACTCAGTGTGCCGGCGCCGCAAGGCGGAGGATTAGCCTAGTGAGCCGCGGCGCCGGCTAGTGTTTTAATCTTCTTTACCCACCAGCCTGCCAATTTTCTCATCCCCTCCCACAGAAAATAAGTAAAAATCCCACTGAAACCATTACTTAGCAAACTATCCGCATGAAATAAAATTCAGGAAAAGTTTTTTCAGTGAGCAGTAACTTTTTAGGCACTTTGCAACTTCAGCAAAAATTTAGTTAACAATAAAAGTGCTGTAGTGCTTGAAGGGCAGAGAGTGGAGTGAACAAGGCCGCGTGGCCCTGGGAGGATGCAGCTGTGTGCCGCTCCCTCCTCCCTGCCGCGGCCAGGCCATGCTGCTCAGCGTGTGTGTGATGGCGGAGCCCCTCTACTGCCGTGTCCTCTACTGCCGTGTTAGGAGTGCATAAAACTGCCTCTTTTGGGGGCAGCTGTCCTACTCAGTGGTCAAGAGACCAGCTTAGACTCCTGCATGTCATATTGGTGTGGCTGGTTCGAGTCCTGGCTCCCCCGTTTCCAATCCAGCCTCCTGCCACTGCACACTTGGGAAGCAGCAAATGATGGCTCAAGTACCTAGGTCCTTGCTACCCACGTGGGATGCCTGGATGGAGTTACAAGCTCCTGGTTTTGGCCTGGCCCAGCCTTAGCTGTTGCAAGCATTTAGTGGGTGAGACAGTGGATGGAAGACCTCTCTGTCTTCTTGTGTCTCTGTCTCTGCCTTTCAAATAAAGTGAATCTAAGATAACATTTTTAAAAATTACCTCTCCGAGATTCTCTTCCTGAAATCTTTTTTTTTTTAAAAAAAGATTTGTTTTATTTATTTGTAAGTCAGAATTACAGAGAGAGAGAGAGAGAGAGAGAGAGAGAGAGAGATATCTTCTGTCCTCTGGTTCATTCCCCAGATGGCCTCGATGGCTGGGACTGGGTCAAGCCAAAGCAGGAGCTTCCTGCAGGTCTCCCAGGTGGGTGGAGCCCAGGCATAGCCACAGTGCTGTCCACTCCTGAAGTCTTCATTGTGAGCTGCTTGATGAGGTTTCTTCTGGATGGTGCTTGTCTGCGAGTGTCCTGATTGATGTGTGCTCACAGGGCATCTGCAGGTACTGAATTTCAAGTAGAATTGTTTGTGTTGAAAGAGATTTTGTAAGAAATGTAACACAGAATGGTTTTATGTCCCTCTTCCATTAGCTTATGTAACAGATTTTTTTTTAAAGATTTTATTGGGGCAGTGCTGTGTTGTAGTGGTAAAGCCGCTGACTGCAGTGCTGCATCCCATGTGGGTACCAGTTTGAATCCCAGCTGCTCCACTTCTGATCCAGCTCTCTGCTATGGCCTGGGAAAGCAGTAGAAGATGGCCCAGGTTCTTGGACTCCTGCACCCATGTGGGAGACCCGGAAGAAGCTCCAAGCCCCTGGCTTCAGATTGGCTCAGTTCTGGCTGTTGGCGGCCATTTGGGGAGTGAACCAGTGGATGGAAGACCTCTCTCTCTCTCTCTCTCTGCCTCTCTATAGCTCTGCCTTTCAAATAAATGAATACATCTTTTTAAAAAATAAAAATAAAAAAAAATGTATTTGAAAGGCACAGTTATGGGGAGGGGTGGCGAGGGGAGATTGCTTCCATCCGCTGGTTCACTCCCCAGATGGCCACAATGGCCAGGGCTGGGCCTGACTGATGCCAGGAGCTCCCTCTGGGTCTCCCACATGGGTGCAGGGGCCCCAGGACCTGGCCGTCCTCTGCTACTTCCCTGCATTGGCAGGGAGCTGGGCCAGAGTGGAACAGCTGGGACTTGAGCCGGTGCGCATACAGAATGCTGGCGTGGCAGGCAGAAGCCCCAGCAGATACTCAGTGATGCCTGTTAGTGTGCTCAGGGTGGGAGAGAGTGCTGTGGCAGGCAGAGGAGCCCGGTGTGTCCGTGCTCTGATTTCCTGCACTGCAGGAGACTAGGAGATCCTGCCATTTGGAATGAGTAGGCTTGGGTTCAGGTTCTGAGCTGGCTGCTTATTTCTGTGAGGCCTTTGAAATGTAACAACCAGAGTGAGTTTTTCATCTGCAAATAGAGAAATCTTGTAGGCTTGTTGACCCACGAATGTGGAAACACTGGCACTTAGCAAATTCAGGTACTGGTCAGCCTTTTGGACCCTTGCACTGGGAGACGTCTTACTTTCCAGGGGAGGAGTCTCGTGTGTTGAGGCTTTACAGTGGTGGCGGTGGGACCAGCTGCGGTTCCTGGAGGTGCCCCTGGTGCTGGAGAGGCCTGCCTGGAGCAGGGAGGCCTCCCTGAGAGGCAGCCACGATGCCGTCTCCAAGCTGCGGTTCCTGGAGGTGCCCCTGGTGCTGGAGAGGCCTGCCTGGAGCAGGGAGGCCTCCCTGAGAGGCAGCCACGATGCCGTCTCCAAGCTGCGGTTCCTGGAGGTGCCCCTGGTGCTGGAGAGGCCTGCCTGGAGCAGGGAGGCCTCCCTGAGAGGCAGCCACGATGCCGTCTCCAAGCTGCGGTTCCTGGAGGTGCCCCTGGTGCTGGAGAGGCCTGCCTGGAGCAGGGAGGCCTCCCTGAGAGGCAGTCCAGGCCTCGCCCTGACCTCAGGTTCTTGCTTCTCTGCTACTGCCTGGCCAGCCTTGAGCAAGGACCCGGAACACACCTGGTCATGCGCCACAGGATCGAGGCCTCCTGCAGGTAGAGGGAAGACTGCTGGGTGACCGCGTGGGGACTGGCTGGGGCGCTGGTAACACGTGTTCCTCACAAAGGGGAGAGGGAGCCAGGGAACCCCCAAGGGAGCGAGTCCTTGAGTAGCAGGGTGGACGTGTGGGAGATGAGCGTGCGGGGCGGTGCTAGTCCTGGGTTGCTTTTTCATTTTCACTTTTCCTGTTTGTGCTGCACCCAGACAGCTGATGGGGGGAGGTGGTGTGCAGTGTGGCAGAAAGCCGAGCCATGCAGCCGGGCAGCCTGGGCTCAGAACTAGCAACCCCTGCTTTATACGAGATCTGCAGGGAAAAACAAGTTAATACACATGAAAATGAGCCTTCGGTCAGTTCTTGGCCTGAAGGAAACAAGGGTACTTTTACCTGGGATTTTTTCAGCGGGGCTTTTTGAGCGGTCTGATCTGCAGGAGAGCATCTGGAGACAGGAATAGACATGATCCAATCAGAGTGCTTAAAGGCTTTCCCTGAGCTGTGTGGCCCCATGCCGGGCGCTCTCAGCCTGAAGCCGGCAGGAAGAGCCCGCCGCAGGAGGTGGGTGTTTCTCTGAGGGGAGCAAGAGCTGTGAGCAGTGAGTGGCTGTGCGCTGTCTGTGGGGTAGTTGCCAGATGCCGGGTTCCCTCCTGCCTGGAGAGATTTGGGCTCCCCTTTCCCTGCCTGGCTCTGCACCCCTCCCAGGACTGCAGGTTTCTGAGTTTGTAATGACTGCCCGGTGCTTCCGTGTCTCTCCTGTGGCCATGAGCTGGCCAGGGTGTGTGCTGCTGGACTGCACTCCCCAGCCCTCTGCCTGGGTGTGGCCAGCAGTGTCGGCTCCTCCAAGTCTGTTGAAAATCTTGCCAGTTTTTCCAGCGAGGGCTCCTCCTCCTGTGTGAGCATGTCCTCATGATGGATTTCACGGGTCCCTTCCTCCTGGAGGAGTCGGGGTGCCCCGGTAGCCTGCTGTACTTGAAGAACAAAGCCTCGAGGGAGTCCCTGTGCCTCCGTGATCCACAGACTGGTGCTGGGGAGTCGTGTGGATGAGTGTCGTGGTCCTGCTTGACAGTGGCTGGGAAGGGGGTGGGAATAGAGTCCCAGCACCCAGGAGGCCCTGTGTCGGCTGCACAGTGCAGGGATTATCTGAGGTTTGTTTTTTTTTTTTTTTTTTTTTTTTTTTACTAATATATTTGAAAGAGTTAGGAGGGATGGAGAGGGAACTTCCATATACTGGTTTACTCCTTAAACCACCGTAACAACCAGGGTGGGGCCAGACCACAGCCAGGAGCCAGGAGCTTCAGCTGAGTCTCCCACATGGGTGCAGGGCCTAAGCGCTTCAGTCAACCTCCACTGCTTTTCCAGGCACATTAGGGAGCTGGATCGGAGGCGGAGCAGCTGGAGCTCAAACTGGCACCCATGTGGGATGCTGGTGCTGCAGACGGTGGGAGCTTCACCTGCTAGGCCACAGTGCAGGCCCCTTGGATTGGGTACTGAGGGTGAGTGGTGCTGAGAGTGTTAGAAGAGAGAACAGCTCCGTCAGACTATTAAACACTGAGTGCCTGCACTTAGGATGCAGTTGGGGGATTCTGCTCCACCAAGTACCGCCACCTTCCCCGGGCCACTTGGCAAGCATCGGTCCCAGGGAGCCCTCCTGAATTTCCCCGGTTGCCTGCTGTAACGATGGACCGCAGACTGGGTGGCTACACCACCAGGAATGCAGTGTCTCTCAGGTCTGAAAGCAGGGTGTCCGCAGGGCTGGCTCCGTCTGAGGCTGCGGGCACTGCTTAAGGCCCCTCTTCCTCTTGTGGTCGCTGGTGATCCCTGGTGTCCTTGGCTGCAGGAGCACCGCCCCCCACTTCTGCCTTCATCTTGTGCTGTCCTGTGTGTGTCTGGGTCCATGTTTCCTTTTCATAAGGACATCCGTTGTGTTGGGTTAGGGCCCAGCCAGCTCCAGTGTGACCTCATCTTAGCTGATGACATCTGCACCAACTCTTACTTCCAAGTAAGCTCACATTTGGGGATACTGGGGGTTAGGACCGCAATATCTGAGCTTTGGGGGGGGGGGGGGGAGATTGCAGCTCAGCCTCTAGTGTCTTGTCTGCTCTTTCTCCCGGCCCCCTGCAGACGTATTGTAAGTAGGCGTCTGTAATGGCACCAGGACTGTCCTGTCTGTTGTTTCCCACTGTTTGTATCTTTCTGTCTCTGGCACCTTGCAGATAAAGTGGAAAGTTGCTCCAGTGGAGACACAAGGAGTGTCAGGGCTCGGTAGAAACGGAAAGATGCCCTCCTGTCTACGGCTCCAAAGGCTCTGTGGAGCTGGGAGCCAGGTGGCCCAGGACACCAGCGGTGGACCCACACGCACACGCTCGGCACTCCTGACCTGTGTTCTGTCGAGCAGTGCCTTGTTTTCTGACAGTTGTCCGGCTTTCTGGGAACTCTTAACAATATCTAAGAACTTGATGAGACCCCCTGGGTTCCCTAGCTGGCATCTTATTCCAAGGATTTCTGTCTTGGCTACCTCCTTCCTTCTTTCAGCCTTTGGTTTAAGAGTTCTGAGTTTAGGGAGTCAAGAGTAAGTCACGCGAACAACACTTGGAATAGTTACCCACAGCAACCATGTCTGCCAGAGAGGAGATGGCAGGAAGTTACAGTGCCAGTCCCAAGATTTGAAGAAATCAATTAAGTAATTAATCTGAGAGGTAGAGTTACAGGCAGAGAGAGGGAGAGACAGACCTGGGGCTGGCGCTCTGGTGTGGTGGGACAAGCTGATGCCTGCTCTGCCACAGCGCAGCCCCAGAAACGGTGTTTTCTAACCTGACTTCACGGCTGAAGCCTGGCGAGGGCGGGGAGGTCTCGTGGGAGGACTGGGGGGCTCGCAGGGCCTTGGTTCCAGGTTGTCTGGAGGAGACGGCCCACTGTCAGCCTGCTCTGTGCAGACCCTGGGCGGCCGTGGCGATGGCTGCAGTGCCCGGGTTCCTGCCGTCCCTGGAGACCTGGCTGGAGTTCCCCACTGCCAGGTTTGGCCTGGCCCAGCCGTTTCAGGTATTTGGGGAGTGAACCAGTAGATCGAAGCTTGCTCTCTTATATGTCTTTCTCTCACCCCCCACACCTACTCTGCCTCTCAAATAAATCAATAAAAATTTTTAAAAGAGCAAATCTTGAAGCCATAATTGAGAACACCACATGCAAGTCCGTATGAAAAGTACAGTTATCCTTGATTACTGGGCTTTCATTTAGGGTTAAGGTCACGGGCGTTGTCTCGGAGGAATGGAAGGCTTGCCTGCTGCTGCAGGCTCTCGGACCCCTTTCCTTGGCAGTTTGTGACGAGGGGAGAGTGGCCCTGCCTGTGGCGTTGTTTTACCAAGATTCTTTTCTTTCTGTCTCTCGAAACCAGGCAGCAGCCACCGTTGCCTCTAAAATGAACCCATTCACCCTTATCTGCCAGTGAAAATGGGACTTATTTAGTAATGAAGAAATTATAATGCTGTGTATCCTTTTTCCTTTTTTTTTTTTTTTTTTTTTTAAGATTTACTTATTTGAAAGGCAGAATTACAGAGAGGCAGAGATAAAGAAAAAGAGGTCTTCCATCCACTGGTTACTCCCCAGATGGCCATAATGCTGGAGCTGTGCCAGTCAGAAGTCAGGCGCCTGGAGCTTCCTCTGGGTCTCCCACGTGGGTGCAGGGGCCCAAGCACTTGGGCCATCTTCCACTGCTTTCTCAGGCCACAGCAGAGAGCTGGATCGGAAGTGGAGCAGCCGGGACTAGAACCAGCAGCAATGTGGAATGTCTGCACTACAGGCAGTGGCTTTACCCACTACATCACAGCACTGGCCTCCAAAATTATTTTTTTTAATTGATTTCTGTGGTTGTTGGTACCACAATAAAAATATTTTCTGCATAAACAAACTGTTCTTTTTTAAAAGAACAGTTTTATTTTATTTATTTGAAAGAGTTACACAGAGGCAGAAGCAGAGAGAGAGAGAGAGAGACAGAGACAGAGAGACAGAGAGAGAGGTCTTCCATCAGCTGGTCCACTTCCCAAATGGCCACAATGCCCCAATCCAAAGCCAGGAACCAGGAGCTTCTTCTGGATCTCCCATGTGGGTGCAGGGGCCCAAGGACTTGGGCCAACTTCTACTGCTTTCCCAGCCCATAGCAGAGAGCTGGATCGGAAGTGGAGCAGCTGGGACTTGAACCGGTTCCCATGTGGGATGCTGGCACTGCAGGAGGTGGCTTTACCCGCTATGCCACAGCACTGACCCCACAAACTGTTCTTTTTTTTTTTTTTTTTTTTTTGACAGGCAGAGTGGATAGTGAGAGAGAGAGAGAGACAGAGAGAAAGGTCTTCCTTTTTGCCGTTAGTTCACCCTCCAATGGCCGCTGTGGCCAGTGCATCTCGCTGATCTGAAGCCAGGAGCCAGGTGCCTCTCCTGGTCTCCCATGGGGTGCAGGGCCCAAGCACTTGGGCCATCCTCCACTGCTTTCCGGGCCATAGCAGAGAGCTGGCCTGGAAGAGGGGCAACCGGGACAGAATCCAGCGCCCCAATCGGGACTAGAACCCGGGGTGCCGGTGCCGCAAGGTGGAGGATTAGCCTGTAAGCCACGGCGCTGGCCAAACACAAACTGTCCTTTAAAGCCTTTGTTAAAAGTGTGATCTGAGTTAAGCAGCACTGGTGTCACTGGGAACTCAGACACTACACTTGGTCTTAGCCAAAAGGCTGAGAAGCGATCGCTGGGAACTCAGGATATGCTTGAGCAGACTCCCAGGGCTTGATGGTGTTCACACCTGTGTCCTTCATTCTGTCACTTCCCATCAACTCAGGGACATGGTTCACCTATTTCAAAAGGTTTGTAGAGAATAGAATTAAAAGACATTTATTTTGGTGCAAAAAATTTTTAAAAACCGTAACTGCATAGTTTTTTCTTTTTTTAAAGATTTATTAATTTATTTGAAAATCAAAGTCACACAGAGAGAGGAGAGGCAGAGAGAGAGAGAGAGAGAGAGAGAAGTCTTCCATCTGCTGGTTCACTCCCCATTGGCCGCAATGGCCAAAGCTGCGCTGATCCGAAGCCAGGAGCCAGGAGCTTCTTTCGGGACTCCCACGCAGGTGCAGGGGCCCAAGCACCTGGGCCATCTTCTGCTTTCCCAGGCCATAGCAGGGAGCTGGATCAGAAGAGGAGGAGCGGGACTAGAACCGGCACCCATATGGGATGCCAGCACTTCAGGCCAGGGTGCCAACCTGCTGCGCCACAGTGCCAGCCTCAGTTTTTTCATAATAAACTTGGGATGCTGCATATGTTTCCCATAGCTTTTTTTAAAAAAGATTTTATTTATATTTGAGTGGTAGAGATATAGACAGTGAGAGGGAGAGACAGAGAGAAAGGTCTTCCACCCACTGGTTCACTCCCCAAATGGCCACAATGACCGGAGCTGAGCCGATCCGAAGCCAGGAGTCAGGAGCGAGGAGCTTCCTCTGGGTCTCCCACGCGGGGTGCAGCGGCCCAGGAATGGGACCATCTTCTGCTGTTTCCCAGGCTGCAGCAGAGAGCTGGATCGGAAAAGGAGCAGCCGGGACTCGAACTGGTGTCCATATGGGATTCGGGCACCACAGGTGGAGGATTAACCTGTGCCACAGTGCCAGCCCCTCCCGTAATCTTTTTGAAGACCCTTCCAAGCATGCACTTCAAGCAAAATTTTTTACAGGATTTACTTATTTGAAAGGCAGAGAGAGAGAAAGAGCAAGACAGGTCTCCCGTCTCCTGATCCACTCCCTAAATGACTGCAACATCTATGGCTGGGCCAGACCACAGCCAGACCCAGGAGTGCCGCCCGGTCTCCTGCACGGGTGACCAGGTACGTGGGCCCCCTTCTGCCGCCTTCCCAGGCACATTGGCAGGGAGCTGGGTCAGAAGCGGAGCTGCAGGGACTTGAACCAGCATTCTGATATGGGATGCCAGCACTGCAGGTAGTGGCTTAACCCACTGCGCCACAGTGCTGCCCCCGCAAAAGGTTTTTACACCAAAATAAGCTTATCTTTTTTTTTAAGATTTATTTTATTTATTTGAAAGAGTTACACAGAGAGGAGAGGCAGAAGGAGAGAGAGAGAGGGAGAGAGGGGTCTTCCATCCGCTTCTTCACCCCTGAATTGGCTGTAATGGCTGGAGCTGCTCCAATCCAGAGCCAGGAGCTTCTTCTGGGTCTCCCACAGGGGTGCAGGGGCCCAAGCACTTGGGCCATCTTCCACTGCTTTCCCAGGCCATAGCAGAGAGCTGGATCGGAAGTGGAGCAGCTGGGTCTCGAACCAGCACGTATATGGGATGCCAGCACTGCAGGACAGAGCGTTAACCCACTGCTCCACAGTGCTGGCCCCCAAACTTATCTTTTGATTTTGTTTTCCCAGTCTTTTTGAAGGGCCTTTCAGGACTGCTGCTGTTGGCAGACCTGGTTCTCGCTGGACTTGTCGGGAGACACACGCTCTGCTGGACTGCTCATCTTTCTGCTGAGGGACAGTGGCCAGCACAGCATCTGCTGTTGGGTCAGGAAACAGTGGGAGACAGCTGGTCAGCTCCTGCTTCTCAGGCCACAGAGAAACCTCCGGGTGAGGTCTCCTGCCAGGTGGCCAGCATCTCTTCTGAGCTGACAGACAGCTGTGTCCGTCAGGCTGATGTGCTCATTATGAAATGCTGTTGGCACTGATCTGAAAACAATAATTTCTTTTATTCTGATTCTGTAGGAACCTAGAAAGAGAGTGCAATGAATGGTGACACTCGGGCTGCAGTGGTGACCTCACCACCCCCGACCACAGCCCCTCACAAGGAGAGATACTTCGACCGGGTCGATGAGAACAATCCGGAATACCTGCGGGAACGGAACATGGCGCCGGACCTTCGCCAGGACTTCAACATGATGGAGCAGAAGAAGAGGGTGTCCATGATTCTGCAGAGCCCCGTAAGACGAGGGGCCTTCCCCCCCTTCCTCACGTTGAGGGAAGCGTTCGGTGTAGCCCGTGCCGTCAGACTGGTGGTGAGACGGCGGCGGTGGTGTAGCCCGTGCCGTCAGACTGGTGGTGAGACGGCGGCGGCGGTGTAGCCCGTGCCGTCAGACTGGTAGTGAGACGTCGGCGGCGGCGGTGTAGCCCGTGCCGTCAGACTGGTAGTGAGACGTCGGCGGCGGTGTAGCCCGTGCCGTCAGACTGGTAGTGAGACGTCGGCGGCGGCGGTGTAGCCCGTGCCGTCAGACTGGTAGTGAGACGTCGGCGGCGGTGTAGCCGTGCCGTCAGACTGGTAGTGAGACGTCGGCGGCGGTGTAGCCCGTGCTGTCAGACTGGTAGTGAGACGTCGGCGGCGGTGTAGCTCGTGCCGTCAGACTGGTAGTGAGAAGTCGGCGGCGGCAGTGTAGCCCGTGCCGTCAGACTGGTAGTGAGAAGTCGGCGGCGGCAGTGTAGCCCGTGCCGTCAGACTGGTAGTGAGACGTCGGCGGCGGTGTAGCCGTGCCGTCAGACTGGTAGTGAGACGTCGGCGGCGGTGTAGCCCGTGCTGTCAGACTGGTAGTGAGACGTCGGCGGCGGTGTAGCTCGTGCCGTCAGACTGGTAGTGAGAAGTCGGCGGCGGCAGTGTAGCCCGTGCCGTCAGACTGGTAGTGAGACGTCGGCGGCGGTGTAGCCCGTGCCGTCAGACTGGTAGTGAGACGTCGGCGGCAGTGTAGCCCGTGCTGTCAGACTGGTAGTGAGAAGTCAGTGCCGTAAAGGACGGACGTGTTTGTTCTCGTTTGTGCTCTCCTGCTGCTTCTCCTGGAAGCCTTTATGTATTGGGACAATTTAAAAATTCCTGTTTCCTCCAAAGCACGGAGCCCAGTCCTGGAAGTGCAGTGGGCCTTGCTGGTGCCTGCATGTCCGGAGCCAGTCAGGCCAGGCTGAGCAGCAGCGGCTCCGGGCGTTCGTGTGCTGGTGCTGCGACTCTTGTGTCTGTGTCTTTTTTTGTTTTTCTAAACGTGTTCTTTACCCCCAGTGTATTTTTGTGGGGTGTTGTTTGGCAGATCCAGTTTTTAATGATGTGATTGACCCGTAGGTGCTGTCAAGGAGCTGGGATTTCGCAGTAAAGACAGCATGTAAAGGTCTTTCATTAATAGATTTTGTTTGGTGTTATTTGCTGTTTTAATAATAATTTTATGTTTTTTAAGATTTATTTATATATTTGAAAGAGTTAGAGGAGGGAGAGAGAGAATTTTCCACGCACTGGTTCACTCCCCCAGATGGCTGCAACAGCTGGGGCTGAGCCATGCTGAAGCCAGGAGCCAGGAGTCTCCTCCAGATCTCCCACATGGGTGCAGGGCCCAAGCGCTTGGGCCATCTTCCACTGCTTTCCCAGTCTGTAGCAGAGAGCTGGATTGGAAGTGGAGCAGCTGAGACACAAAGAGGTACCTACAGGGGATGCCGGCACTGCAGGTGGTGACTGTCCCTGCTGTGCCACAGTGCCAGCCCCCTGTACGGAAGGCCCACCCCCCTACACTGGGACCCCTCCCCCAGTGTTTCTGGAGAGGTCTTCCCTGAGGGGAGGTCATTTTCTCGGTGGCCTTCTGTTCCTTGGACTGCAGGGACTGCCGCACACCAGGCTGTGATGCCCTGGCCTTCTTAAAGCTCCTTCTCCCACCCGTGCGCAGGTAAAGAGGGGAGGCTCACAGAGCCTTGCTCATCAAGTCCTAACTACCAAGCCCTGTCCTTCACACCAGGATAGAACTGTAAACAGACAAGCGTTTTCAAAGCACGGGTGTGAGGGTTTTCTGCATCCAGTTTGTTGACAAATTGGGAGAAGGAGTGGCCTAGTTGTTAGTGTGTAGGATCAGACTGTCTGGGTCCCACTCTCAGCTTCACCATTTAGTAGCTCCGTGACTTGGGTCAAGTTTCCAAACTGCCCTGTGTCTCAGTTCCCGCCTGTATAAAACAGGGATAATAACGTAGCCCCTCTCCCAGTTAGGGGGACCAGGCACGAGCAGAGATTGAAGCTGCTAGAACGGCGCCCTTGGTGAGTGAGAGTACCGACTGTCTCCTGCAGGATGGGGATAGACAGACCGTGGTGAGAGTACCGACTGTCTCCTGCAGGGTGGGGATAGACAGACCGTGGTGAGAGTACCGACTGTCTCCTGCAGGATGGGGATAGACAGACCGTGGTGAGAGTACCGACTAACTGTCTCCTGCAGGATGGGGATAGACAGACTGTGGTGAGAGTACCGACTGTCTCCTGCAGGATGGGGATAGACAGGCCGTGGTGAGAGTATCAACTAACTGTCTCCTGCAGGATGGGGATAGACAGACCGTGGTGAGAGTACCGACTAACTGTCTCCTGCAGGATGGGGATAGACAGACCGTGGTGAGAGTACCAACTAACTGTCTCCTGCAGGGTGGGGATAGACAGACTGTGGTGAGAGTACCGACTGTCTCCTGCAGGATGGGGATAGACAGGCCGTGGTGAGAGTACCAACTGTCTCCTGCAGGGTGGGGATAGACAGACCGTGGTGAGAGTACCGACTAACTGTCTCCTGCAGGATGGGGATAGACAGGCCGTGGTGAGAGTACCAACTGTCTCCTGCAGGGTGGGGATAGACAGACCGTGGTGAGAGTACCGACTAACTGTCTCCTGCAGGGTGGGGATAGACAGACCGTGGTGAGAGTACCGACTGTCTCCTGCAGGATGGGGATAGACAGACCGTGGTGAGAGTACCGACTGTCTCCTGCAGGATGGGGATAGACAGACCGTGGTGAGAGTACCGACTGTCTCCTGCAGGATGGGGATAGACAGACCGTGGTGAGAGTACCGACTGTCTCCTGCAGGATGGGGATAGACAGACCGTGGTGAGAGTACCGACTAACTGTCTCCTGCAGGATGGGGATAGACAGACTGTGGTGAGAGTACCGACTAACTGTCTCCTGCAGGATGGGGATAGACAGGCCGTGGTGAGAGTATCAACTAACTGTCTCCTGCAGGATGGGGATAGACAGACCGTGGTGAGAGTACCGACTAACTGTCTCCTGCAGGATGGGGATAGACAGGCCGTGGTGAGAGTACCAACTAACTGTCTCCTGCAGGGTGGGGATAGACAGACCGTGGTGAGAGTACCGACTGTCTCCTGCAGGATGGGGATAGACAGACCGTGGTGAGAGTACCGACTGTCTCCTGCAGGATGGGGATAGACAGACCGTGGTGAGAGTACCGACTGTCTCCTGCAGGGTGGGGATAGACAGACCGTGGTGAGAGTACCGACTGTCTCCTGCAGGGTGGGGATAGACAGACCGTGGTGAGAGTACCGACTGTCTCCTGCAGGGTGGGGATAGACAGACCGTGGTGAGAGTACCGACTGTCTCCTGCAGGATGGGGATAGACAGACCGTGGTGAGAGTACCGACTGTCTCCTGCAGGATGGGGATAGACAGACCGTGGTGAGAGTACCGACTAACTGTCTCCTGCAGGATGGGGATAGACAGACTGTGGTGAGAGTACCGACTAACTGTCTCCTGCAGGATGGGGATAGACAGGCCGTGGTGAGAGTATCAACTAACTGTCTCCTGCAGGATGGGGATAGACAGACCGTGGTGAGAGTACCGACTAACTGTCTCCTGCAGGATGGGGATAGACAGGCCGTGGTGAGAGTACCGACTGTCTCCTGCAGGATGGGGATAGACAGACCGTGGTGAGAGTACCGACTGTCTCCTGCAGGATGGGGATAGACAGACCGTGGTGAGAGTACCGACTGTCTCCTGCAGGATGGGGATAGACAGGCCGTGGTGAGAGTACTGTCTCCTGCAGGATGGGGATAGACAGACCGTGGTGAGAGTACCGACTGTCTCCTGCAGGATGGGGATAGACAGACCGTGGTGAGAGTACCGACTGTCTCCTGCAGGATGGGGATAGACAGACCGTGGTGAGAGTACCGACTGTCTCCTGCAGGATGGGGATAGACAGACCGTGGTGAGAGTACCGACTGTCTCCTGCAGGATGGGGATAGACAGACCGTGGTGAGAGTACTGTCTCCTGCAGGATGGGGATAGACAGACCGTGGTGAGAGTACTGTCTCCTGCAGGATGGGGATAGACAGACCGTGGTGAGAGTACCAACTAACTGTCTCCTGCAGGATGGGGATAGACAGACCATGGTGAGAGTACCGACTGTCTCCTGCAGGATGGGGATAGACAGGCCGTGGTGAGAGTACCAACTAACTGTCTCCTGCAGGATGGGGATAGACAGACCATGGTGAGAGTACCGACTGTCTCCTGCAGGATGGGGATAGACAGGCCGTGGTGCAGACCTGAGCACCGGAAGTATGGAGGTGGCGCTGCGCCGAGATGGCAGGTGGCGGGGGAGAGGCTTGGTGGGCGAGCTTAGGGGTGCCAGGTGCGGAGCTGTCCAAGTGGGGCTGTTTCTTAGAAGCTGGGTTACTATTATTTAAGATTCTTGGTTTATTTGAGAGGCAGAGTTACAGACAGAGAGAGGGAGAGTCAGAGAGAAAGGTCTTCTTTCCTCTGGTTCACTCCCCAGATGGGCAATCTGAAGCCAGGAGCCAGGGGCTGCCTCCAGGTCTCCCACGGGTGCAGGAGCCCAAGCCCTTGCTTTCCCAGGCCACAGCAGAGAGCTGGATGGGAGGAGGAGCAGCCGGGACAGAAACTGGCGGCCTTATGGGATGGCTTAGCCCACTGCACCACAGCGCTGGCCCCGGAAGCTGGATCTGCAGTCTGGAACTCAGAGAGCAGTCAGGGCGCAGCACGTGCTGGGTGTAGACGAGCTAGCCCAGAAGACACTATGCTGTGTGCTTCGGGAGAAGAGGAAGGACTAGCTGCCGGTGACCGGGATGGCAGTCTGGAGGGGCCAGGTGACTGACGTCTGTCCAGAACAGGGCAGCGTGATAGAGCGCAGGGGAGAGGGTGAGGAGAGAACGCGAACAGGGGAACGGAGCCCCCCGGGGGTGGTTCTCTGTGGCTGTGTGTGTAAAGGAGGGAAGAAAGGAGCAGTGAGCTGGAGGGGAATGCGCAGGTTTTTAGAGAATTCGCATGTGGGTGGGAGGCAGCAGTGCCAGGGGGTGGGATCCAGAGTGTGTTGGAGAGGAGCTCAGCCACGGCAAGCAGTGGGTAGGTTTGAGAGTGTGAAAGCTGCCAGTTCCCGTAAGGCAGATGGAGTTGTCCACTGAGGGCAGAGAGCACTTATATTGAAAAACAGGATTAAGTCTTTTTATTTCTTCATTTTCATTTATTTGAAAGGGAGAGACAGAGAAGAGAAATAGAGACAGGTCTTCCATCCACTGGTTCACTCCTCAGATGCCCATAAAAGCCAGGCTGGACCAGGCCAAAGCCAGGAGGGGAGCCTGGAACTCAGCCTGGGTCTCCCCCGGGGTCGGCAGGAACCCAGGTACCTGAGCCGTCACCTGCTGCTGCCCAGGGTGCACATCAGCAGGGAGGGGGCACTCAAACCCCAGCACTCGATGGAGCAGCGGATCCTAACCGCTGCACCCAGCTCCCACCCAGTATCGCTTGGGAAACTAGAAATTCTCTGTATTTTTTTTTTTAAGATTTATTTATTTTTATTTGAAAGAGTTACACAGAGAGAGGAGAGGCAGAGAGAGAGAGAGAGAGAGAGAGAGAGAGAGAGAGAGAGAGAGAGAGAGAGAGAGAGGTCTTCCATCTGCTGGTTCACTCCCCAGTTGGCCACAACGGCCAGAGTTGCACCAGTCCAAAGCCAGGAGCCCCTTCCAGGTATCCCACACGGGTGCCCAAGGACTTGGGCCATCTTCTGCTTTCCCAGGCCATAGCAGAGAGCTGGATTGGAAGTGGAGCAGCCAGGTCTCTAACCGGTACCCACATGGGATGCAGCGCTTTAGGTCAGGGCGTTAACCCACTGCGCCACAGCACCGGCACCTGTCTGTATTTGTTAAAAATTGTCTCTTTTTACTAACATCACCATCAGTCTAGGATCATTTGGTAAAGGAAAGATGTTTTTGGATTCCTTTTTCCATTGTTAGAATTTTTTTTTTTTTTTTTTTGACAGGCAGAGTGAATAGAGAGAGAGACAGAGAGAAAGGTCTTCCTTTTTGCCATTGGTTCACCCTCCAATGGCTGCAGTGGCCGGCGCATCACGCTGATCCGAAGCTTGGAGCCAGGTGCTTCTCCTGGTCTCCCATGCGGGTGCAGGGCCCAAGGACTTGGGCCACCCTCCACTGCCTTCCCGGGCCATAGCAGAGAGCTGGCCTGGAAGAGGGGCAACCGGGATAGAATCCGGTGCCCCAACCGGGACTAGAACCCGGTGTGCCGGCACCGCAAGGCGGAGGATTAGCCTGTTGAGCCACGGCGCTGGCCAGAATGTATTTTTTTTAAAGATTGATTTATTTATTTGAACATCAGAATTACACAGAGAGAAAAGGAGAGGCAGAGAGAGAGAGAGAGAGAGAGAGAGGTCTTCCATCTGCTGGTTCACTCCCCAGTTGGCTGCAATGGTCGGAGTTGCGCCACTCCAGAGCCAGGAGCCCCTTCCAGGTTTCCCACGCGGGTGCAGAGGCCCAAGCACTTGGGCCATCTTCCACTGCTTTCCCAGGCCATAGCAGAGAGCTGGATTGGAAGTGGAGCAGCTGGGACTCAAACCAGCACCCATATGGGATGCCGACACTGCAGGCAGCGGCCTTACCCACTACGCCACAGCGCTGGCCCCTAGAATGTATTTTCAAAAGCATTTTGAAGGAAGTACTGAAAAGCACAAAGTAGAATTTTTAAATTACTAATTTTATCACTAAGATAACTATAAGGAACATTTTGATGTAGTTATTTTTAGTTTTCTTGTGTGTTTAGATTTGTACTTACAAAAACTGTATTGCTTTATAAGCTTTTATACTGAAAACATGTCGAGGGCAGTTTTGTGCCGTCTAATTGTTTCTGGCTTTCCGTGTTGCCTGTGCACACTGCACTCCCACCCCTGCCTGTGTACCCTTTGCTCCCGGTAAAGCAGGCGCTCCCTGGGCTCGGTAATGCCCGGATGAACACCCTCAGGAGGCGTCTGAGTTCATCCCTGAGCATCTCCTTAGAACAGTGTGTGGGGCAGAATTCTGTCCACGTGGCTTGGCTTTTCTGTTGTGGAAGGACTTGTCAGAAAAGAGCGTACAGCGCGTACTCCCGGGGCTCACGTAGGAGAACGTCCGCTCTTGTTCCAGCGCGGGCGAAAACAGAGGAGCAGCTGGTCCAGTAGGCGTCCCCTCCTCCCTGCCCCTGCAGCAATGGCGGCGAAGCGGCCTTCTCACGTTTCCACCTGCCTCTCCCCAGGCTTTCTGTGAGGAACTGGAGTCCATGATACAGGAGCAGTTCAAGAAGGGGAAGAACCCCACAGGCCTGCTGGCGCTGCAGCAGATTGCGGACTTCATGACCACAAACGTCCCGAATGTCTACCCAGCGGCGCCGCAAGGAGGGATGGCCGCCTTGAACATGAGTGAGTAGTTCTGGCTTTGTACCCCGGAGCCGTGGTGTTCCAGGTCAGTTTCCTGAGCGCAGCTGTGAAGCGCAGAGTTGAGCGTTTGACCGCTCCTGTGTTTTAGTCACAGGAAGAGAGAGGCTGTACACTGAAAACGTTTGAATTTAGAGGGCTCCTTGCTCCTTTTCTATAAGCCAGGGAGCTGCTTTTATTTCCAAGGCAGATGACTTTTCTTTTTAAAGGTTTACTTATTTATTTTGAAAGAGGGAGGGAGGGACAGAGACATTTTCTGCCCTGGGTCACTCCCCAGATGTCTGCAATGACCAGCGCTGAGCCAGGAGCTTCATCTGGGTGTCCCACCTAGGTGGCAGGGTCCCAGACACTCGGGCCGTCTTCCGCTGCTTTCCCAGGTGCATTAGCAGGGAGCTGGATCAGAAGTGGAGCAGCTGCGGCTCAAGCCACAGGCACCAGCCCCAGTAGTTTCATTGCAGATAGCAGCCTTAGGTGTTTTCTTTTGCTGCCCTAGTTGCTCTAGTTAATTTTTAAAAAGATTTATTTATATATTTGAAAGAGTTGCACAGAGAGAGAGAGAGAGATCTTCCATCCGCTGGTTCACTCTCCAATTGGCCACAGCAGCCAGAGCTGTGCTGATCCGAAGCCAGGAGCCAGGAGCTTCTTCTGGGTCTCCCACATGGGTGCAGGGGCCCAAGCACTTGGGCCATCTTCTACTGATTTCCCAGGCCAGAGCAGAGAGCTGGATTGGAAGTGGAGCAGCCGGGACTTGAACCAGCACTCATATGGCATGCCCGTGCTGCAGACCAGGGCTTTAACCCACTGCGCAACAGTGCTGGCCCCTTGAATTGGTTTTCGAAAATATGTATCATTAGATTATTTGTTGAAATTTCATTAAGGACTTTAGTCTATATTCATTAGAGATCCTGGTCTGTTTTCTCTGGTCATGTCTTTGTGAAGTTTTGGTGTTAAGGTACTACTGGGTCTTAGAAATTTTCTGGAAGAGTTTGTGTAGAATTGGGATTATTTGTTCCTTAAATGTTTGATATAATTCATGATATCATCTAGGCCTAGAATCTTCTTTGTGCAAATTCAAAAAAATTTTTTTAAAGATTTATTTATTTGGTCGGCGCTGCGGCTCAATAGGCTAATCCTCCACCTGCGGTGCCGGCACACTGGGTTCTAGTCCCAGTCGGGGCGCCGGTTCTGTCCTGGTTGCTCCTCTTCCAGGCCAGCTCTCTGCTGTGGCCCGGGAGTGCAGTGGAGGATGGCCCAAGTGCTTGGGCCCTGCACCTGCATGGGAGACCAGGAGAAGCACCTGGCTCCTGGCTTCAGATCAGCGTGGTGCGCCGGCCACGGTGTGCCAGCCACAGTGCCCATTGGGAGTCCTCCCAATGGAGGTGAACCCACAGAAAAAGAAAGACCTTTCTCTCTGTCTCTCTCTCTCTCACTGTCCACTCTGCCTGTCAAAAAAAAAAAAAAAAAAAAAAGAGAGATTTATTTATTTATTTGAAAGAGAGAGAGAGAAACTTTTCATCCACTGGTTCATGCCCCAAATGGCTGCAGTGGCCAGAGCTGGGCTAGTCCAAAGCCAGGAACCAGGTGCTTCCTCCGGGTCTCCACGTGAGTACAGGGACCCAAGCACTTGGGCCATCCTCTGCTGCTTTCCCAGGTGCATTAGCAGGGAGCTGGATCAGAAATAGAGCAGGCCGGCGCCGTGGCTCACTAGGTTAATCCTCCATTTGCGGCGCTGGCACACCGGGTTCTAGTCCCAGTCAGGGCGCTGGATTCTGTCCTGGTTGCCCCTCTCCCAGGCCAGCTCTCTGCTGTGGCCCGGGAAGGCAGTGGAGGATGGCCCAGGTCCTTGGGCCCTGCACCCGCATGGGAGACCAGGAGGAAGCACCTGGCTCCTGGCTTTGGATCAGCACGGTGCGCTGGCCTTAGCGGCCATTGGGGGGTGAACCAACGGAAAAGGAAGGCTTTTCTCTCTGTCTCTCTCTCTCACTGTCCACTCTGCCTGTCAAAAATAAAAAAAAATAAAGAAAGAAATGGAGCAGCAGGGACTTGAGCCAGTGCCCATGAAGGATGCTGGCGTAGCATGAGATGGTTAACCTGCTGCACCACAATGCCACTGCAGGAATTTTTTTTTTTTTTTTTTTTTTTTTTGACAGGCAGAGTGGATAGTGAGAGAGAGACAGAGAGAAAGGTCTTCCTTTTTGCCGTTGGTTCACCCTCCAATGGCCGCCGCGGTAGCGCGCTGCGGCCGGCGCACCGCGCTGATCCGATGGCAGGAGCCAGGTGCTTCTCCTGGTCTCCCATGGGGTGCAGGGCCCAAGGACTTGGGCCATCCTCCACTGCACTCCCTGGCCACAGCAGAGAGCTGGCCTGGAAGAGGGGCAACCGGGACAGGATCGGTGCCCCAACCGGGACTAGAACCCGGTGTGCCGGCGCCGCAAGGCGGAGGATTAGCCTAGTGAGCCGCGGCGCCGGCTGCAGGAATTTTTTTTAACTACAAGTCTTAGCTTAGTAGCAATAGGGCTGGCTATTTCTTTGAACTGCATGGTTATGCTTTTCAGAGCATTGCTCTGAGTTAGAGAGTTCCCTGGTGCAGTTGTTCCTGTTATCTCTGTGTTTTCCTTCTGATGCCTGTGGGAGGTGTGGTGGTGTCCCCTCCCCACTCTGTGTTGTTATTTCTTCCTCCTCTCCTGTTGGGCATTCTGCCGAGAGGTTTATTTAATTTTATTTTTAAATGTGTTTTATTTTAAAAATTTACTTTATTTTATATTTTCAGAAAGAAGCAGCTTTTGCTTTAATCAAAAAGCTTTTAAGTAACTTTTCTTCTATTGTAGTATATACATTTATTGCTATAAATTCCCTTTTAAGCATGCCTACTGCATGGCACAAATCTGGCTCCCTTTTTTTTTTTTTTTTTTTTTTGACAGGCAGAGTGGACAGTGAGAGAGAGACAGAGAGAAAGGACTTCCTTTTGCCGTTGGTTCACCCTCCAATGGCCGCCGCGGTAGGCGCGCTGCGGCCGGTGCACCGCGCTGATCCGATGGCAGGAGCCAGGTGTTTATCCTGGTCTCCCATGGGGTGCAGAGCCCAAGCACTTGGGCCATCCTCCACTGCACTCCCTGGCCACAGCAGAGAGCTGGCCTGGAAGAGGGGCAACCGGGACAGGATCGGTGCCCCGACCGGGACTAGAACCCGGTGTGCCGGCGCCGCTAGGCGGAGGATTAGCCTATTGAGCCGCGGCGCCAGCCATGGCTCCCTTTTTGTTTAATGATTTCTGACTTCAGCGTAGTAATGTTGATACTGTGTTGGAGAAAATGGTCTTTATGAGACAGACTTATGGGCTAATGTGGAAGGTAAACATTTCAGAACCATTTTTATTTGAAAAGGCGTTTTTTTTTAAACAACTGAATTGTATACTTTATGGATTTTTCTTTTCATTTTTTATCTTTTAAAAATATTTATGTTTTTGTTTTTATTTGAAGAGCAGAGCAGCAGAGAGGGAGAAATAGAGATTTTCCGTTCCTGAGTTACCGTCCGAAATGGCCACAGCAGCCAGGCCTGGCCAGGCAGAGGCCAGGAGCCAGGAGCTCCCTCCCTGTTCCTCAGATGGGTGAAGGAGCCCGAGCACGTGGGGCACCTCCAGCTGCCTTAGCAGGTGCATTAGCAGGGAGCTGGGTTGGAAGCAGGAAGCCGTGGCCTGAGCTAGACTCGATATGGGGCGCTGATATTACAAGCACGGCAGCCCTGGCCCCCAAACCGTATCTCAACCCCTGTGTCAAATGTTCATGTGCTTAGAAGGACGATCACAGCGTTAAACATGTACTCGGGGCCGGCACTGTGGCACAGTGGGTAAAGCCACCGCCCGCAGTGCCGGCATCCCATATGGGTGCCGGTTCAAGACCCGGCTGCTCCACTTCCCATCCAGCTCTCTGCTATGGCCTGTGAAAGCAGTGGAAGATGACCCAAGTGCTTGGTCCCCCATGCGGGTGCAGGGCCCAAGCACTTGGGCCATCCTCCACTGCTTTCCTGGACCACAGCAGAGAGCTGGACTGGAAGAGGAGCAACTGGGACAGACCCCAGCACCCCAACCGGGAATAGAACCCGGGGTACCGGCACCGCAGGCGGAGGATTAGCCTAGTGAGCCGCGGCACTGGCCCCGCGTGGGAGACCCAGAAGAAGCTCCTGGTTCCTTCGGATCAGCGTGGTTCCTGCCATTGCAGCCAATTAGGGAGTGCCATCGAATGGAAGACCTCTCTCTGTGTAACTCTGAGTTTCAAATAAATAAATAAATCTTTAAAAAAAGTATACACTAAAAAAAGAAAATTTCTTTCTTTTTTTTTTTTTTTTTAAAGATTTTATTATTTGAGAAGTAGAGCTACAGAGAGAGGGAGAGACAGAGAAAAAGGTCTCCCATCCGCTGGTTGACTTCTCAAATGGCCGCCACCTCTGAAGCTGGGCTGATCTCAAGATAGGAGCCAGGGGGCCAGTGCCGTGGCTCACTAGGCTAATCCTCCGCCTGCGGCGCCGGTACCCCGGGTTCTATTCCCGGTTGGGGTGCTGGGGTCTGTCCCAGTTGCTCCTCTTTCAGTCCAGCTCACTGCTATGGCCCAGGAAGGCAGTGGAGGATGGCCCAAGTGCTTGGGCCCTGCACCCGCATGGGGGACCAGGAGAAGCACTTGGCTCCTGGCTTCGGATCTGCGCCGGCCGTAGGAGCCATTTGGGGGGTGAACCAGTGGAAGGAAGACCTTTCTCTCTGTCTCTCTCTCTCTCACTGTCTAACTCTGCCTGTCAAAAAAAAAAAAAAAAAAAAAAAAAAAAAGATAGGAGCCAGGAGCTTCTTCCGGGTCTCCCACATGGGTGCAGAGGCCCAAGCACTTGGACCATCTTCTACTGTTTTCCCAGGCCATAGCAGAGAGCTGGATCGGGAGTGGGGCAGCTGGGACCAGTGCCCATATGGGAAGCCGGTGCTACAGGCGGAGGCTTAGCCCACTATACCACAGCACCAGCCTCAGAGGAAAAGTTCTTTAAAGGTTTTTTGATGAAAACCAAAGTTGGTTCTTTGAGAAAACGAAATTAAAAATAAAATTTTAGGGGGCTGGCACCGTGGCACACTAGGTTAATCCTCCACCTGTAGCGCTGACATCCCATATGGGCGCCGGGTTCTGTCCCGGTTGCTCCTCTTCCAGTCCAGCTCTCTGCTGTGGCCTGGGATAGCAGTGGAGGATGGCCCAGGTCCTTGGGCTCCTGCACCCCCATGGGAGACCCGGAAGAAGCGCCTGGCTCCTGGCTTCAGATCGGTGCAGCTCCAGCCGTTGCAGCCATTTGGGGGGTGAACCAATGGAAGGAAGACCTTTCTCTCTGTCTTTCTCACAGTCTATAAACTCTACCTGTCAAATAAATAAATAAATAAATTTTTAAAGTAAAATGCATTTTCAAAATAAGATAAACTTCTAGCCAGATTTATCACAAGAAATGAGAGAGGGGCTGGCATTGTGGCATAGTAGCATAGTGGGTGAAGTTGCTGTCTGTGACCTGGCATCCCATATGGGTGCTGGTTCTTGTCTCAGCTTCTCCACTTCCAATCCAGTTCCCTGCTAATGGCCTGGGAAAGCAGCGGAGGATGGCCCAGGTGTTTGGCTCTGCCACCCACATAAAGACCCCAATGAAGTTCCTGGCTCTTGGCTTCTGCCAGGCTAAGTCCTGGCTGTTGCAGCCATCTGGGGAGTGAACCAGTGGACAGATCTCCCTGTCTCTCCCTCTCTCTCTGTAATTCTTTCTTTGGGGAAGATAAATAAATCTTTAAAAAAGAAAGAAAGAGGCCGGCACCGTGGCTTAACAGGCTAATCCTCCGCCTTGCGGCGCCGGCACACTGGGTTCTAGTCCCAGTTGGGGCACTGGATTCTATCCCGGTTGCCCCTCTTCCAGTCCAGCTCTCTGCTGTGGCCCGGGAAGGCAGTGGAGGATGGCCCAGGTCCTTGGGCCCCGCACCCGCATGGGAGACCCAGGAGAAGCACCTGGCTCCTGGCTTCGGATCGGCACAGCTCCAGCCGTTGCAGCCATCTGGGGAGTGAACCAGCGGATGGAAGACCTCTCTCTCTGTCTCTGCCTCTCTCTGTAACTGTCTTTCAAATAAAATCTTAAAAAAAAAAAAAAAAAAGTTGGCTGGCGCCGTGGCTTAACAGGCTAATCCTCCGCCTTGCGGCACCGGCACACCGGGTTCTAGTCCCGGTTGGGGCGCCGGATTCTATCCCGGTTGCCCCTCTTCCAGGCCAGCTCTCTGCTATGGCCCGGGAAGGCAGTGGAGGATGGCCCAAGTGCTTGGGCCCTGCACCCGCATGGGAGACCAGGAGAAGCACCTGGCTCTTGGCTTTGGATCAGCGCAATGCGCCAGCCGCAGTGGCCATTGGAGGGTGAACCAACGGCAAAAGGAAGACCTTTCTCTCTGTCTGTCTCTCTCACTGTCCACTCTGCCTGTCAAAAAAAAAAAAAAAAAAAGAAAAAGAAAAAGAAAAGAAGTAACCAAATTGAATAATAAGGAATGTTAATATTAAGTTTGTCTGTTTCAGGTCTTGGCATGGTGACCCCTGTGAATGACCTCAGAGGGTCAGATTCGATCGCCTACGACAAAGGGGAGAAGCTGCTGCGGTGCAAACTGGCCGCCTTCTACAGGCTGGCCGATCTCTTCGGGTGGTCCCAGCTCATCTACAACCACATCACAGTGAGTCTGCCGGGAGGGCGGGGCGACAGCACCTCCTGCTCCTCAGAGTGAGGGGCGTTGAGCTCCCCTTCCGGCCTCTGACCGCTGGCTTGGGGTGCAGTTAGGAGAGCAGGAGTTCTTTCAAACTTCTGTCTTGCGCACTGCCCTGTTAAATGAGTGTTTGCTACTTACAGGCCGGTCCTCGAGTCCTTTTTATGCTCTCAACCTTAAGAATGAAGATATTTTCTTTGCAACTCCGACTAAAGCCTTCTGTCTCTCGCAGTTTCTTTGGTCACTCCAGTGTTCACCACTTTTCAGCATTATCAGGACCTGTCTTTTCTTCAGTTTGTGACTGACAAATACTGCTGGCTGTCCACTTCCTCTGTACTCAGCACTGTGTTCTGTCAGGACTGACACCCGTCCCGCCCTGGAGCAGTCCCTTCCCTGGCTTGTCTGGCCTGCATCTCGTGGCCCGTCGTTTCCGTCACAGTCTGCCAGGCTTGTGCCGGTGCCTGCTCCTCTGACAGCCAGGTCCTGCTGCAGGCGCTCTGCCCAGGTCGCTCCCCCTGTCTCGGGGGCCCACACCACCACCACCCGGCAAGCCCAGCCGGTCTGTCTCACACACGCATAACCTCTCTTCCCTGTCTCCAAAGGCCCGACCTTATGACATCACAGAACACACGGGCGCCTCCCTGACATCTCTGTGTCCATTCTGTACGCTGCTGACCGGGGTCCTGCCTCTCTCTCCAGCCGGACTTTGCCTTCTGGTCATGGAGTCCCACTTGCCGCCTTCTCTGAGCTGACCCGTTGGCGAGTTTCCTTTCTCTTCGCTGAGTCTTCTGTAGAGCAGCGTCTCTCTCTGAAGTGCTTCCTTCCTTTGCTGTTTAAACTTGTTCCAATCTTCCACTTTTTTCCATTTAATTCAGTTTCTTTTATTAGATATTTTAAATGATTAATATAGTGCCTACTTATTGTAACGTGTGACCCTTACACAGATGTCTAAGGTTAGGCTGCCTCCTGGGTTGCCTGCATCCCATATCAGAGTGCCTGGTTTGACTCCCGACTACTCTGTACTTCCTCCAGCGTTTTGCTAATGCTGCTGGGTGACAGTAGATGATGGCCCAAGTACGTAGGTCCCTGCCACCCACGTAGGAAACGAAGATGGAGTTCCTAGCTCCTGGCTTCTGCCTGGCCTAGCTGTGGCTGTTGCAGGTGCTTGGGGAGTAAACCAGTGGATGGAAGATCTCTCTCTCTCTCTCTGACTCTGCCTTTCAAATAAATAAATAAAAATCATTTAAAAAAATACCATAGTCTTGCCAATACTACTTTTTCTTGTAGCACCCTGTATTAACAGGTGTTTGATTATTGAAATCTTCGCTGCATATTCTTTCACTCGGGTAGGTTTTTCCACATATGGGCTCAATCAGACTCCATTGTGGACTCAAAGGAGTGTGATGGACCAGTGCCCAGAGCTTGGTCCTGATTTCTGCCACAGATAATGAGTTGGCTTTCCTTTATCTGGTCTCCTTGTCACTGCTAAGGTGAACTTTTTATTAAGGTGAAGATTCTGCACAGTAAAAATTTTAATTTATTGTTTATTTTCATGTACTTGACAGAGTAACAGGAGAGAGAGAGAGATACCTTCCATTTGCTGGTTCACTCCCCAAATGCCACAACAGCCAGGGCTGGGTCAGGCTGAAGCCAGGAGCCAGGAATTCTATCTGGCTCTCCCCCATGGGTGGTGGTGCCCAAGCACGCAGCCATCATCCCCTGCTTCCCAGGCGTACTGGCAACACACTGCGTGGGGAGCAAGTTGGCGTGACGTGGATTAGCACTCTGGAACGGGGGTGGTGCCCAAGGGGCTGTTTCCCCCCGGCACCTCAGCCACTGCTCAGCCAGCACTCTGGTGTGAGCTGGCCGTGTCGCCCGAGTGGGCTGCAGCTCGTGTCCTGCTTTGACCCCTGTGCTTCCATCCATTCTGTGCCTTGCTCGTCAGTGTCTCAGCCACAGAAGGGGCAGCTCCGTGGAGGAGTCGTCGTGGTCTCTGCTGTGGCTGCAGGACCAGTAGGGACACAGTAACTTCCTGTCGGGCGAATGGTGCAATGCCGTCTCCAGCCGAGCAGAGTCATGAACAAGAGCTCCCTGGGGCCTTTTGATACGTGGTCCTCAGGTGCTAGCCCCTGCCAGGTGCCTGCTGGCCATTGCACTGGGCGCAGTGTTCTAGGGGAGCCCTGATGCCCGGTGGTAGCCTGAAGCCATGCATGTTTGTGGTTCCAATGGGAAACATGATCCCGGACTTCAGCAGTGGCCTCCCGTCCTGCTAGGAATGCTGTATACGTGGTTGAATTGCTTCACTCGTTCTTTCCTCCTGAAATTGTTTAGGAATTGGCAGAATTAGAATGTTCAGTGCTCACACGTCTGTGAGTGATCTCCTTGGGGCCTACTTCTGAGCAAAAAGAAACCCAGATTATCAGAAATACTTCTTGTGTCTGTGAGGCAGAGCTGGAGTCTGGAGGAAGGATTGTGTTTCTCCTTTTTTTTTTTTTTTCTTTTTGACAGGCAGAGTGGACAGTGAGAGAGAGAGACAGAGGGAAAGGTCTTCCTTCCGTTGGTTCACCCCCAAAATGGCCGTCACGGCTGGAGCTATGCCAGTGCGAAGCCAGGAGCCAGGTGCTTCCTCCTGGTCTCCTTCATGGGTGCAGGGCCCAAGCACTTAGGCCATCCTCCACTGCACTCCCGGGCCACAGCAGAGAGCTGGTCTGGAGGAGGGGCAACCGGGACAGAATCCGGCGCCCCAACCGGGACTAGAACCTGGGGTACCGGCGCCGCAGGTGGAGGATTAGCCTAGTGAGCCATGGTGCCGGCCTTTCCTTTTTTCTCTCTCACTATTTATGACATCCTTTTTTGTTTTGCAATCTGGTTGTTATCAGTGCTTAACAGAAATATCTATCAGTGTAACAAAAAAGTGCTAACAGGTCATGCTGTCCTCTTTGAAAGAGGGTAACAGGGATTTTCTGATAAAGGGATTGGAAAGCACGGACAGGTGTAAGAGGATTGGAGATGATCTGAATTAGATGTTTGTTTTAGGACTTGGGAAAGGGCGCCAGGATAGGGTGCTACCGGGAGCTGGTGGCCCTGAGCCATGGGCTCCACCTTTATCCTGGTGTCTGTGGGATGCTGTCCAGGTTTGACACCTGGAGGACTTGGCACGTGCTTGGTGCCCTGTGCTGGAGACAGGGTCTTTTTTTTTTTTTTTTTTTTTAAATTTAAGATTTTATTTATTTGAAAGGCAGACTTACAGAGAGAGAGAGAGAGAGAGAGAATCTTCCATCCAGGTGGCCACAATGGCCAGCGTTGGTCTAGGCTAAAGCTTCATCCGGGTCTCCCATGTGGCTGCAGGGGCCAAGACTTGGGCCATCCTCTGCTGCTTTCCCAGGCCACAGCAGGGAGCTGGATCGGAGGTGGAGCAGCCGGGACTCGAACCGGCGCCCATATGGGGTGCCGGCATCGAAAGAGGCGGCTGGAGTGTGTGGTGTTCAGGGAGTGAGCTCTGCCGTGGCAAAGCCTCATCCCCCGACACGGAGGAGGGCGTAGCCGCGTGGGCAGATGGGGAGACCCTGCCCTGGAGTGTTGCTCTTTGTGCTCTCTCCTGGTTTCATTTCACTTTAGACTCAGGGGATTGTGTATTTTAAGCTTTTTACATTAAAATATGTTGATTTGTTAAGCTCATAGTTGAAAATCCATCTTAAAGAAATAAGTCAAAGCAGAAAATGTTATGAAAAATATGTTAATTATAGCTTTATTTTTGATAATGAAAAATTTTAAGATTAAATGTCCAACATTAGATAGGAAATGACAGAATTATTCAGTAATTTGAGGGCATGTTACATACTATGAAAACCATGTTAACATTTAAACACAGAAATGAGAACATTTGAAATTGTCCTGTTTACAGCTGTGTGAACTATGCTTACGTATCGGTGAAGACAGGCGAGCCGGCCCGGGGTGGATGGGCGGGGTTTCTGGTGGAGCAGGCAGCGTGCAGAAGGGGCCGCGAAGAGCTCAGGCGCTCGTGGGCTGCAGAGGCCTGGGCAAGGAGGTTCTCCTGCCGCTTCCAGCCCGGTGTGAAGTGATGGCGAGCAGTGCCCTGTGCTCTGGGCTAGAAGAGACCAGCAGATGGGGGCAGGATGGAGAGGCTGGAGCGGACTCCATGTGCCGAGAAATACAAGAGTGGCCTTGCGGGTCAGCACGGGGAGGGAGGAGCAGGAGTGATGGGTGCTGGGGAATCATGGTTGGAGAACTGTGTTGGGCTCCTGCCTTCTGCGTACTCACACAGTACTTGCAGTGCGTGAAGATTAAATTTGAAACTTCAGGGACCACCCCTCCCTTAAAAAAAAAAAAAAAGAGCCTTTAGCCTGGTGGTTGATATGCCCATGTCCCACACTGGAGGCTACCATTTGATTTGTGGCTCAGGCTCCTGACTCCTGACTTCTGTGAGCCCTGGGAGGCAGCAGTGATGCTGACATGGTTGGGTTACTGCCAGCCAGGGGAGACCTGGGTTGAATTCTGGTGTTGGCTGGTCTGGCTCTGGCCCCAGTCATTGCAGGCTTTTGGGGAGGGAAACAGCAGGTGGAAGCTCTCTGTCTCTTTCTTTCTTTTTCTGTTTCTCCCTTTCTTTGCTTCTCAAATAAGTAAATAAAATTTTAGGGCCAGTATAGGTAAAAATCGTTAATGTTTTACTTGTGATCTAAGGAAAGTATCTTAAGAGATAGAAAACACTTATCATAAAAGAAAAGATTAATAGATTTGATGACATTTAAAGTGAACAGATTTCTCATCTAAAAGATACTGTAAATAGAATGAAGTGAAAACCACCATCCAGGGGCCGGCGCCGTGGCGGAGCAGCTCCAGCAGGGCACACAGGTGCCAGTTTGAGTTCCAGCTGCTCCACTTCCATTCCAGCTCCTGCTGATGCCCCAAGTAGTTGGACCCCTGCACCCACTTGGGAGATCTGGATGGGGTTCCCAGCTCCTGGCTCCAGCCCTCTGGCTGTTGTGGCGTCTGGGGAGTCTACCAGTAGATGGAATTATCTCTTGAATAAATAAATAATAAAAACATTTAAGAACTCAGGTGCTGTGAACATTCTCGTACCTATCTCTGGTGTCCACGTTCGAGTTTCTCACCCAGGAGGGGACAACAGTTATTTTCCAGAATGTCTACCAGCAGTGCACGGCAGTCCTGTGCTTCTGCAGGCGTCTTCACAGAGATCAGACTGGTGTCTGAGACAGAGTTGTTGTGGACTGACAGTTTGCTGGCTCCGAAGGAGCTCAGCATCTTTTCCAGTATTTCACAGACATGTTCCCTTCTGTGACTTTATTTTCTTGTCTTTGTGCATTTTACACTGGTTTGTCCTTATCTTATTGATAGTTATTGTCTTTAAGTCATTCTGGGTATTAACTTCTGTTGGCTACAGCTGGGGCCAGTTTTTTTTAGAAATTTATTTTGGTGATAACAAGTTTTTGGTTTTTTTTTTTAATATTTATTTATTTGAAAGGCAGAGTTACAGAAATGGGGTGGGGTGAAGGCAGAGAGGAAGAGAGAGAGAGGTCTTCCATCCACTGGTTCACTTCCCATATGGCCATAATGGCCAGGACTGGGCGAGGCAGAAGCCAGGAGCTTGGGACTGCACCCATGTCTGCCATATGGGTGGCAGGGACCCAAGTACTTAACCCATCACCTGCTGCTTCCCAGGGTCTGCGTTGACAGGAAGTTGGATTTGGCAGCCAGACCAGAAATTGAACTCAGGCATGCCAGTATGGGGTGCAGGTGTGTTAAACACTGGGCTAAATGTCTGCCCTCCCCTTTTTTTTCAGATTTATTTGTTTATTTGAAAGTCAGAGTTAGAGAGAGGTCTTCCATCCGCTGGTTCACTCCCCAGATGGCTGCAACGGCCAGGGCGGGGCCAGGCCAAAGCCAGGAGCCGGGAGCTTCTTCCAGGTCTCCTATATGAATAGCAGGGGCTCAGGCACTTGGGCCGTCTTCTGCTCTTCTTAGGCCAATAGCAAGGAGCCGAATCAAGTGCAGCAGCCAGGACACGAGCCAGCACCCATGTGGAATGCTGGAATCCCAGGCGGCAGCTTTACCGCAATCCACCGACCACCCTCCCTTTGTTATTCAAAAGTGTGGGGAGATGGGCCTGCACTGTGGCATAGCAGTGCCGGAAGCCCATATGGGCGCCGGTTCAAGTCCCGGCTGCTCCTCTTCCAATGCAGCTCTCTGCTATGGCCTGGGAAAGCAGTGGAAGATGGCCCAACTCCTTGGGCCCCTCCAACCATGTGGGAGACCCAGAAGATGCTCCTGGCTTCAGATCAGCCCAGCTCTGGCTGTTGTGGCCACTTGGGGAGTGAACCAGCAGGTGGAAGACCTCTCTCTCTCTCTCTCTCTCCCTCCCTCCCTCCCTCCCTCCCCTCCTTCCCCTCCCTCTTTCCTTCCCTCTCTCTCTCCTTCCCTCCCTCTCTGTCTCTTTCTCTCTATCCCTCTCTCTCCTTCTGTCCCAGCCCCTGGCTCTCTGTAACTCTGCCTTTCAAATAAATAAGTGAATCTTTTTATAAAAAAAGCGAGAGTGTGGGTGAACGAGTTCTCATGCTGAGTCACTCCAGATACCCACAACAGGTGACACGTTGAGGCTGGGAGCCAGGAACTCACTCCTGATCTCCCACGTGGGTGGCAGGAACCGAATCACGTAGTCATTCGTGAGGTGCCGTGTGGCATCTCCACACGTATGTCCAATGTGTGGTGAGCAGTCAGGTAGTTGCCACATTCAGTGCCTCAGACGTTTTTCTTCATTTTGGGATGTTCAAAGCCTTCTCTGTAAGCTATTTTGAAATATCCCATGCAGTTTTGTCAGCCGTTATCACCTCTTGCACGAGAGTGTTGGAAGTTCCTCTTCCTGTCTGCCTGCCCTCCCTGCCACCGCCCAGGCTGTCTGAGCACTGTTCTCTTCCCCACCTCTTCTTCTTCTTTTTTTTAAGATTTTATTTATTTTATTTGAGAGGTAGAGTTACAGACAGTGAGAGGGAGAGACAGAAAGGTCTTCCCTCCGTTGGATCACTCCCCAAATGGCCACAACAGCTGGAGCTACAGGATCTGACGCCAGGAGCCAGGTGCTCCTCCTGGTCTCCCACGCGGGTGCAGGGCCCAAGCACTTGGGCCATCCTCCACTGCTTTCTCAGGCCACAGCAGAGAGCTGGCCTGGAAGAGGGGCAGCCAGGACTAGAACCGGCGTCCATATGGGATGCCAGCGCCGCAGGCGGAGGATTAGCCTGCTACGCCATGGCCCCGGCCCCTGTTCCCCACTTCTTAGCTTCCACATGTAAGTGAGAATGTGTGATTTTTGTCTTTCTGTGTCTATTTATTTGGCTTAACAATATCTTCCAGTTCCATCTGTGTTGCTGCAAATGCCAGCATTTCATTCTCTCTATGCCGCAGAGTGTTTCACTTTGTACCTGGCCATGTACTCCGTGTGCTGGTGGGTACTTACACTGACTGCAGGCTGGGCTGCTGCGACCGGTGCTGCAGTAGACACGTGAGCGCAGGGTCTCCGAAGTGCTGATTTCATGTCCTTGGATATTGAGGGATCATGTACTGGTTGTAGTTGTAGCTTCTTTTTTAAAGATCTATTCATTTATTTGAAAGAGTTACAGAGAGAGGTGAAGAGACAGAGGTATCTTCCATCTACCGTTTCGTTCCCCAGATGGCTGCAGTAGCCAGGGCTTGGCCATGCTGAAGCCAGGAGTCAGGAGCTTCTTCCTGGTCTTGTGGTCTTGCATATGTCTGACGAGGGCTTTTCCCAGGCCACAGCAGGGAGCTGGATCAGAAGCAGAGCAGCTGGGACTTGAACCAGTGCCCATGTGGGATGCCGGCTCTGCAGGCGGCCTCACCCGCTGCGCCCCAGCAGCAGCCCCTCAGTCTCCGGGAGCCCCTTCCACCCTGTCTGCTGTACGGCTGTGCTGCCTTCGGCCCCACCAGCAGCATGAGAGTCCCCTCTTGTGACCTCCTTGCCAGCGTGGCGTTGTCTTCCACAGCCGCTCTGACTGCAGTGAGAGGATGCCTCATTGTGAGTGTGATTTGCATTTCCCTGATAATTAGCCTGTTGAACATTATTTCACATACATGTTGGCCATTTGTATATTTTCTATGGAGAAGTGGTTGTTCCAGTCATGTGCCCATTTTTAAAATGGATTTTTTCTCATTTTGTTTACTTCTTTGTTTTACTTATTTCTTTGAATTTTTTTTCCTGTCGAGTTATTTGAGTTCTTTTTAAGATTTATTTATTTGAAAGGCAGAGTGACAGAGGCAGACAGAGACGTGGGGCAGGGCAGAGGAGATCTGTCCACTGGGTCACTCTCCCAGCGGCTGCAGTGGCCTGGGCTGGGCAAGGCCAGAGCCAGGAACCCGGAAATCCATGCCGGTCTTCCTCATGACTGGCGGGGGCCCAAGTGTTTGGACCACCTTCTGCCTCCTTCCCAGGCACATTAGCAGGGAGCTGGATCAGAAGCAGAGCAGCTGGGACTTGAACCAGCACTCTGATAGGGGATGCTGGCACTGCAGGCTGCCCCTTAACCTGCTGCACCACATTGCAGGGCCTGTCTGAGGTCTTTGGATATTATGGAAGTTAACCCCTTGTTGGATGAATAGTTCTCAGATATTTTCTTCCATTCTCTAGGCTGTCTTCACTCTCTTGATGGTTCCCTTTGCTGTACAGAGCAGCACGGTTTTTATAGCAAAAATAGAAACCAGCGGCCAGTGTTCGGGCACAGTGGGTTAAGCTGCCACTCCTGATGCCAGTATCCCATATCTGAGAGCTGGCAGGTGCCTAGGAAGGCTGCAGAGATGACCCAAGTACTTGGGCTCTTGTCGCCAGTGTGGGAGGCCAGGATGGAGTCCCTGACTCCCAGCTTTGTCCTCGCTGAGTCTTAGCTATTGGGGTCATTTAGGGGTTGAAAAAACAGGTGGGAGATCTCTTCTCTGTCTCTCCTTCTGTCTGTCGCTCTACCTTTCAAATAAATAAGTATATCTTAACAACAACAACAGGCGCCGGCGCTGTGGCCTAGCAGGTAAAGCCGCTGTCTGCGGTGCCGGCATTCCATATGGGCGCCAGTTTGAGTCCTGGCTGCTTCACTTCCAATCCAGCTCTTTACTATGGCCTGGGAAGGCAGTAGGAGATGGCCCAGGTCCTTGGGCCCTTGCACCCATGTGGGAGACTTGGAAGAAACTTTGGCTTCGGATCTGCCCAGCTTTAGCTGTTGTGGCCATTAGGGAGAGAACCAGTGGATGGAAGACCTCTCTCTGCCTCTGAAACTCTGCCTTTCAAATAAATAAATAAATCTTTGAAAGCAACAACAACAGCTGAAAGCCATGTCCACTCCTGGAAGGAAGAATAGACACGTAAACTACATTGGCAGTGAGAGTAAATAAGCCCCAGGCATGTGTATGGCAGCATGGAGGAGCCACTGAAAACACGCCCGGTGTGATTCCACTGTGTGCAGTTCACGGGTCAGACAGGCCCAGTGAGGTTCCACCGTGTGCAGGTCACAGGACACACAGGCCCAGTGCGGTTCCACCGTGTGCAGTTCACGGGTCAAACACACCCGGTGCGGTTCCACCGTGTGCAGGTCACAGGTCACACAGGCCCAGTGCGGTTCCACCGTGTGAAGGTCACAGGTCACACAGGCCCGGTGCGGTTCCACCGTGTGCAGTTCACAGGTCACACAGGCCCAGTGCGGTTCCACCGTGTGAAGGTCACAGGTCACACAGGCCCGGTGCGGTTCCACCGTGTGCAGTTCACAGGTCACACAGGCCCAGTGCGGTTCCACCGTGTGAAGGTCACAGGTCACACAGGCCCGGTGCGGTTCCACCGTGTGCAGGTCACAGGTCACACAGGCCCAGTGCGGTTCCACCGTGTGCAGTTCACGGGTCACACACGCCCGGTGTGATTCCACCATGGGAAGTTCACGGGTCAGACAGGCCCAGTGCGGTTCCACCATGGGAAGTTCACGGGTCACACACGCCCAGTGCGGTTCCACCGTGTGCAGTTCACGGGTCAAACACACCCGGTGCGGTTCCACCGTGTGCAGGTCACAGGTCACACAGGCCCAGTGCGGTTCCACCGTGTGCAGTTCACGGGTCAAACACACCCGGTGCGGTTCCACCGTGTGCAGTTCACGGGTCACACACGCCCGGTGTGATTCCACCATGGGAAGTTCACGGGTCAGACAGGCCCAGTGCGGTTCCACCGTGTGAAGGTCACAGGTCACACAGGCCCGGTGCGGTTCCACCGTGTGCAGGTCACAGGTCACACAGGCCCGGTGCGGTTCCACCGTGGGAAGGTCACAGGTCAGACAGGCCCAGTGCGGTTCCACCGTGTGAAGGTCACAGGTCACACAGGCCGGTGCGGTTCCACCGTGTGCAGTTCATATGTAAAAAGTGTTGTTATATTGCTTAGAGATGACTGCATCTAGCAAGTCTATGGGAAAAGAAAAAGGATATTTAATATGTAGCTAAAGTAGTGGTTATTTCTGAAATATTGGGGAAGTGAATTGTCTTCGGAAATACTAGAATTATTCTGGTAGATCATCAACTGATTAATAGGAACGTGGTTTTCTGGCTTGTTATATTTAAGTAGTCATATACCTTCTAAATACTCTTGTATGCGTGGTTTCAAAATAAAACTGTTTAAAATAAGTGGTGAGGTGCCAGTGAGACCCCTGTCCTCTGTGGTGAGCTACCCGTGGGGCCCCTGTCTTCCTCCGTAGTGAGGTGCCCCGTGGGACCCCTGTCCTCAGTGGTGAGGTGCCTGTGGGACCCCTGTCTTCCTCCGTAGTGAGGTGCCCCATGGGACCCCTGTCCTCAGTGGTGAGGTGACGTGGGACCCCTGTCCTCAGTGGTGAGGTGACGTGGGACCCCTGGCCTCCGCGGTGAGGTGACGTGGGGCCCCTGTCCTCCATGGTGAGGTGACGTTTGACCTCTGTCCTCAGTGGGGATGAGAAGGGAGCTCAGGGTATCTTCAGCAGTGCAGCCAGTTCTTGGCAGAGCTAGGATTTGAACTTGAGTCTTCCCCTGACTTTGGATCTGGTTTTATTATCCCCATCCGAGCACGCGAAGCAAGCAGGTGAGTTTCAGGTAAACATGAGGTAAAGTAGACAGGATGGGTGGACACGTGAGGACTGAGGTGTGTTGCATACAGAGCTCGGTCTGTGTGCTGTGTTGGTAGGTGAATGTCTGCTCAGTGCAGGAAGGGACTTCTCGGTGATTACGTCTCAAGTTGCTCTGTCCGTCCCAGCGCATCATCCGCTCTCTGCGAATGTTTGCTCCGTGAGGAACGAGGCAGCCCCCTCGCTGGAACCGCCCAGGCAGGCCTGGGGTGTGTTTCAGATGGGGCCACAGGAGAGGTCACTGCACTACCGAGAAGTAGGACTTCCCCGTGAACACTAAACCCCACCTAGCTAACCCTGAGAGCTCTGGGTCTCTTCATCTAGTCCAGCTTCATCTTTAGGACATCTTTGGAGTCCATCCCCAAATCGTTATAAAAGCTAGGTTGAATTGTTTTGAGGGCAGGACTCTCTTTCCCATTGCTGAACCGTGCGTGCCAGGTGCCCCGTCTGTACCGGGGCGCTGGGCACACAGGCTGGGGCGTGAGCACGAGCTGACACAGCCCGTCGAGAGGAGGGCAGAGGCTGCTGTCATGGGTGGTCTTGTGACCGCCGCCGTCCTCTAGGCGTGAGGATTAGTGGAAGTCACAGCATCAGTCTCGGTCTTCGTGCCTGACCTGCGGGCTGGCCGGTGGAGTCGGCGGACTCGGTTCGTTGACGTCTCGCGGGGCCACTGTAGGACTGCGGCTTTTGCATAAGTCAGTTGCCGTGGGGCGTCCAAGGGACACTTTCTAGGGTTTGATAAACGGAGTGGCTGCAGTGTGTCCTGGGGGCACCCTGGACCTCCTGGCCCTGTGGCCTGAAAGCGAGGCGGGCAGGTCGCGGCCGGAGCTGTGAGCTGACTCAGTCGCTGTCCCCACAGACGAGAGTGAACGCCGAGCAGGAACACTTCCTCATCGTGCCTTTCGGACTTCTCTACAGCGAGGTGACTGCGTCCAGCCTGGTAAGGCGTCCTTGTCCTTGGCATCGTGGCTGCACAGGTCCTGCCTGGTACTAGACACCGCTGGGGCTGTGTTTGGAGAGTCGGGAGCTCTTCAGACTGGGTGTGAGTAGTTGCTCTTGGGGTAACTCGAGTCTTCCTGGCATTTTACGTCACTGTCCTTATTTTCAGGTTAAGGTGAATCTCCAAGGAGATGTCGTGGACCGTGGAAGTACCAACCTGGGCGTGAATCAGGCCGGCTTCACCTTGCACTCTGCGATTTATGCGGCGCGGCCAGACGTGAGGTGCATCGTGCACATCCACACGCCCGCAGGGGCCGCGGTGAGTGGCCACCGCACCGCGCACAGCCACACATGCACAGGGCCGCGCACAGCCACACGCCCACAGGGCCGCGGTGAGTGGCCACCGCACCGCGCACAGCCACACGCCCACAGGGCCGCGGTGAGTGGCCACCGCACCGCGCACAGCCACACATGCACAGGGCCGCGCACAGCCACACGCCCACAGGGCCGCGGTGAGTGGCCACCGCACCGCGCACAGCCACACGCCCACAGGGCCGCGGTGAGTGGCCATCGCACCGTGCACAGCCACACACCCACAGGGCCGCGGTGAGTGGCCACTGCACCGTGCACAGCCACACACCCACAGGGCCGCGGTGAGTGGCCATCGCACCGCACCATGCACAGCCACACATCCACAGGGCCGCGGTGAGTGGCCACCGCACCGCGCACAGCCACACATGCACAGGGCCGCGCACAGCCACACGCCCACAGGGCCGCGGTGAGTGGCCACCGCACCGCGCACAGCCACACATCCACAGGGCCGCGCACAGCCACACGCCCACAGGGCCGCGGTGAGTGGCCACCGCACCGCGCACAGCCACACGCCCACAGGGCCGCGGTGAGTGGCCATCGCACCGTGCACAGCCACACACCCACAGGGCCGCGGTGAGTGGCCACCGCACCGTGCACAGCCACACATGCACAGGGCCGCGGTGAGTGGCCATCGCACCGCACCATGCACAGCCACACGCCCGCAGGGCCGCGGTGAGTGGCCATCGCACCGCACCATGCACAGCCACACATCCACAGGGCCGCGGTGAGTGGCCATCGCACCGTGCACACCGGCATGCCCACAGGGCCGTGGTAGTGGCCATCGCACCGTGCACACCCGCACGTTTGCCCATGGGGCCGCGGTGAGTGGCCATCGCACCGTGCACACCCGCACGTCTGCCCGTGGGGCCGCGGTGAGTGGCTGCCCCCAGCAGCTCATATTTGGGCATGTGCAGTTGGAGGCGTGGCCTGTCTCTCAGTTGCCCTTGCTGTTGTGACCAGTCAGCACGCCTGATGTTGGCTTTGAAAACAGAGCAGTTCTCCCAGCAAGTTAACTCTTTTCAAAGGTTTTTTTCTTTTCCTCGTGAAGGATCCATTTCCTGTCTGATTTCTGAAATTCCTATAACAAGTCTGAAACTGTAGATTAGCAGTTGGCAGGCCCCCCGGCATGAGGCTAGGGTCAGATTCCAGTGCATCAGGGCTGTGCGGAAGTCGCAGTGACAGCGGTGGCAGTGCCTCCTTTGGAGAAGTCGGAAGGCGGTAGGGAGGGGCTGCTGTGGGCTCGGCGAGGAGAAGGATGCTCGGGGTGAGACAGGCTGTGAGGAAGGAGCCGAGGGACGGGGTGTGTGCTGGCGCACAGTAGGGAGACTGAGAAGGGGCCGGTGCTGGGGCACAGTGGGCTGAGCTGCTGCCTGCAGTGCCAGGATCCCACATGAGTGCTTGGGCCCTTGCGTCTGATGGGAGACCCAGTAGTTCCAGGCTCCTGGTTTCAGCTTGTCACAGCCCAGGCCATTGTGGCCTTTTGAGGCGTGAACCAGCAGGTGGAGGATCTCGCTCTATAATACCTCTGCCTTTTAAATGAATAAAATAAATCTTAAGAAAAAAAAAACAAACAAACAAACAAAGCAACTGAAGGGCTAAGTCCCAAGGAAGGAAAGCTTGTAGCTGCATCACAACCGTGGCTCCTGCTTATCTCACTTGGAACACAGGGTTCTTGATCAGAGTCTGAGCCTTACCAGATCGGTGCTTCTGCAAAGGATATACTTTTCCCGTAAAGGAATCCTGGTCCTACCTGATAGGTCAGCGACTCGTTCACTCCCCCCGGTGTCAGCACCAGTCAGGGCTGGCCAGAGCCCTTCCTAGTCTCCCACATGGGTGGCAGGGGCCCAAGTAGTGGGAGCGTCGTGTGCTGCCTCCCGGGTGCTTAAGTAGGAAACTGGACTAGAGTAACTGGGACTGGCTCCCGTGTGGGCTGTGGGTGTCCCCAGCACCACTTAACCTGCTGTACCACATGCCCCCAGACAGCTGTTTTCTTAACCTGCTGTACCACATGCCCCCAGACAGCTGTTTTCTTAACCTGCTGTACTGCATGCCCCCAGACAGCTGTTTTCTGGGGAGAGGGAATTCCCTCTTACATGAAGACTAATACTTTGAAAGGTAAGTGTGTTATTGTTTTTAAGGCATTAATTTTTCTCTGTGGAATTGTGTTTTTAGATATTATTTGAGTTTTGGAGCCTGTTAGTCTAAGGTTATAATGGTGTGGTCTATAGAAGGCACATTCTGGGGCTACTTTGGGGGAATTTAGAAAACTTCAGGGCTATATGAACGCTTTCTACTTGGAGACTCAACTTTAAATGGTTGTGGAGAATTGATATTACACAGTGTATGACCCTAAAACGTGAAGAATTTGGTTTACCTGGTTTGGCCTGCTTTGATCTTGCCTGCAGCCTGGATGAGAGTGCACAGCGGCCTGACAGCACTCGGAGCTTCCCTGTGCTCAGCGCCAGTGTGGCCGCTCCGCGGGCCGGGCTGGAGCCGTGCTGGAGCCGAGCTGCTTGCGCTGTGAGGCCGCACTGACTGCGTTCAGCTGCGGCTCGGGCTGCTTTTTGAGGCTCGCCCGGTTTTGAGATAGCTTCAGTTTCTCAGTGTGGAGTGGGGGTGCAGGCAGGTGTCTCTCAAGGTCGTGGGTTCATGGGTTCAGTGTTTCCATGAAAAGGCATCTAAAACATGTCCCTCTCCTACCGTTCCTTTTTTTTTTTTGGACAGGCAGAGTTAGAGAGAGACAGGAGAAAGGTCTTCCATTGGTTCACCCCCTAAATGGCCACTATGGCCAGCGCGCTGCGTCGATCCGAAGCCAGGAGCCAGGTGCTTCTCCTGGTCTCCCATGGGGTGCAGGGCCCAAGCACTTGGGCCATCCTCCACTGCACTCCCGGGCCACAGCAGAGAGCTGGCCTGGAAGAGGAACAGCCGGGACAGAATCCGGCGCCCCAGCCGGGACTAGAACCCGGGGTGCCGGCGCCGCAGGCGGAGGGTTAGCCTAGTGAACTGCGGCGCCGGCCCCTACCGTTCCTGTGAGGAGTGTGCCTCCCTTCACGGCGGCTGCTTGTCCCCAGGTGTCTGCAATGAAGTGTGGGCTCTTGCCCATCTCCCCGGAGGCGCTGTCTCTCGGAGAAGTGGCTTACCACGACTACCACGGCATCCTGGTGGATGAGGAGGAAAAAGTCTTGATTCAGAAAAATCTGGGACCTAAAAGCAAGGTCAGTAGGTCGGTCCTGGCCCCTGCAGGGCAGCGACGGAGAGTGGCCGGCGCCTGGCCTGGCTCCAGAGGGCTCCCTCGTTTTCCCGTCAGGTTCTTATTCTGCGGAATCACGGGCTCGTATCTGTGGGCGAGAGCGCCGAGGAGGCCTTCTATTACATCCACAACCTCGTGGTCGCCTGTGAGATCCAGGTGGGTGCGTGGGAGTTTCCCGGCTCCGGTGGGTTTGTGATAGTTGTCTTGCAGGGATGAGTCCTTGAGCAGTCTCTGCCCAGGAGGAGCTCACGGGCCTGGAGACGGACGGGGACCAGCACCGTTGCAATGACCGATGTTGACAAGATCCCAGGGCTTCTTGCCTCCAACTTTTACTTTTCAGTTGCATAGTTCACTGTCATTTGTGGAGTCCTGGTGTGTGCCAGACTAGGGAGCAGGTGCCTTTTGTGTGTCCTTCTATGGTGACTCCATTTGGCCTTCCCAGCTCCTTCTGAAGAGGCTGTGGTGGGGTGGAGACTCGCGCGGTCCCACAGCTGTGAGAGCCCTGGGGCCAGCCTGCTCCAGCCACGCCCTCTCTGTCTGACTTGGGTGTCTGGGCAGGGAGGTCCAGGTGCTCTGCAGGACCTTCCTCCGCCAAGTGTGAGTGCCAGCGCTTTGCCATGTCCAAGGGAAACCTGAGAGCAGCTTTGGGATCCGCCTGTTTCTCCTGCCCCGTGTGTTTCACTCGGCTCCTCCAGCGGTTGTCTGGAGGGCCCTGAGCCCGTGACTGCTCACAGCCGTCTGGTTCTCTGGGTCTCCACGAGGTGCTCAGTCACGCTGTCTGCTTATTTTGGGAAAGGTTCGAACTCTGGCCAGCGCAGGAGGACCAGACAACTTAGTGCTGCTGGATCCCGGGAAGTACAAAGCCAAATCCCGATCTCCAGGGTCTCCGGCAGGGGAAGGCACGGGGTCCCCTCCCACGTGGCAGACTGGTGAGCAGGAATTCGAAGCCCTCATGCGGATGCTTGACAACCTGGTAAGAACGGCGATAAAGGTTCTGCTGTGAAGGCACACCCTGAGTCACTGCTCGTTCGGGACCCAGAGTTCACGGGGAAGCCCAGGGTTACGTGCGAGTCAGCCACGAAGCTGCAGAGACAGCCTGGTGTGGGCTCCGTGGGGACAGGTTGCTGGTGACGAGCAGAGCGAGCCCGGCAGAGGCACCCCACGTCAGTTGGGTGTTTGGGTTTTCGCTGTGACCGCAAGTTCTAGGTGTGTTGAACCCGAGTACCGGCTCCACGGAAGCCTCTGCCTTCCCCCTGCGTACTGCACGGGGTCTCATAGCCCAAGCTGAGGCTGGGCGGAGACGGAGCTGGGTACTGGACTTAGGCTCTGTCGTGGGACTTGGGCAACCTAACCAGGAGGCTGAACTCCCTCCCCAGGGGAGGCCATCTAAGTGGTGGGGACGTGCGGAGGTGTCAGGTCAGTGTTGCCGTGGCAGCAGGGCTGTCGGTGAGGCCACTGGTAGGATAGGTGGCCTCAGGAGGCAGGAAGCTCGCCTTTTCTGCAGAAGCGAGCAGGAGGAGTTGGTGGGTCTGGTGGTCCTCACGGAGACTGCACTTCAGAGAGCGTGGGCTGAGTCTCCTGCTGGGAGCAGGTGGAATGGACCAGCCGTGGGGGAAGGGCGGACAGGAGCAGAAAGCTGGCAGGGAAGTGGAGGCAGCAGCTGGGTTCAGGTGGCAGCTGGGGTGGCATGACTGCAGGCCGGTGGAGGGTGGGGTGGAGGGCAGCAAGACCCCTGCACACCGCAGCTGCACAGCCCCGGCCTCGCGGTCACGGCTGTGATGTCTCGCCGCCTTCCACCGGGAAGTCAAGGGGAAGCAAGAAGAGCAGCGTGCCTTTCGTGTGCATTCAGTACCTTCTAGAAGGAAGAGAGGAAATCAGAACTAGGCAGTAACTCTGGTTTGATGGGGAGGACGCTTGTAAGTGAAACGGTGACCAGGAAGTGTGTCTGTTGCTGAGTGTCCTCCATGGCCCCTCGCGGTGGCCACGTCGGTGTCGGTGGGCTGTGTGGTTTGTAAGGAGTGAGCTGGACAGCATGTTCTGACTCGGGTCTGAGAGCTGCATTTGTCGTTTGATAATCATTGACCACAGTAAGCAGCAGTTGAAGATGCCCACCCTGTAAGAAAGGTTTCATTTTAGCATTTATAGTTAGAAGATACACTAAGTAGTTTCTCAAAAAAATTTCAAGCTATAATTTCAATTTCTCAAATAAGGAAGAAATACTTGTTTTAGCTACAATGTTTGCTTTTACCTCTAATTTAGGTTTGACAGCACTTAAAGGGGGAAAAAGTCCATTCCCTGTTGAGATGAAATGCCGTGCCCCTGGGTCTGTCCCGAGTCCTGGAGATGGCTCGGAGGCCCGGCGCTCTGAGCAGGGGGAACGCACATACACGGGGGCTGTGTTCTGACGGCAGCCCTTGTATAGTGGAGTCGTGCTCAGAGTGGGAACAGGGCGGGGGGCCGCTCACCTGTCTCTTAGAGGAGTCAGGCGACAAAACCAGGATTCCCCAGTGGAGTGGTGGGTCGTGAAGGGGTCCATGGGAGCACAGCCCAGAGTCGGGGGAGAAGTCTCGAATCGAGAGGGTGTTGCCGGAGCTCTCAGCCGGCAGCAGCAGGCTCCGTGGTCTTCTGTGCCGGGGCCTGGGGCCTTCCACGTTGCTCTCTGTCTCACAAAGCTGTCACCTGCCTGTGCTGTCAGACTGAGCACGTTGGCTTTCCACGGGTTCTGGGGGTTAGGAGTGCAGGCACAGCTACACGCAGCTTCGAGAATCAGAGATGGCAACCAGAGTGTGTCCAGGGCTGCTTCTCACCAGAAGGCTTGGCTGGGGCCAGCATTGTGGCACGGTGGGTAAACCTGCCACTGGCCACACCGACATCATATTTGGGTGCCAGTTTGTGTCCCAGGTGCTCTACTTCTGATCCGGCTCCCTGCTAATGGTCTGGGAAAGCATCAGAAGATGGCCTGAGTGTTTGGGCCCCTGCCACCTACGTGGGAGACCTGGAGGAAGCTCCTGGCTCCTGGCTTTGGGCTGACCCAGCACTGGCTGTGGTGGTCACCTGGACAATGAACTGGCAGATGCAAGATCTCTGTCTCTCCTTCCCGCTCTGTAACTGACTTTCAAATACATACATACATACATACATGCATGCATACATACATACATACATGCATGCATAAAGAAATCTTGAAAAAGAAAAAGGGCTCAGCTAGGGGAGGATCCACTTCCGGGCTGCCTCAGGTTCCGTTTCGTGGAGCTGTGCCAGCCGTGGAGAGAGGAGCGGGGTTGGTGTGGCCCAGCCCATCACCTTTTGTTAGGGATTACAGGGGGATCACCACTGTCCGCCCGTCCACCTGATGCTGAGGGCTGGAGTGGAGAGTGGGGGGCGCCAGCCTGTGCTGAGTTGGCCCAGCAGAGGTGTGAATTAGGGCTGCATCTTCGGAAGCACAGCGAGTGGTCCTGAGGCGGGACCACAGGCCGGACTCCAATGTCGGCCTCGGCGTCTGCCGAGAACCAGCTGGGCGGGCCGTGCGGATCTGGTGTTTCTGGAGGTCACCGTGCATGTCGGCTGAATTAAGATGTCGAGCAGGTTGATTGATGAAGCCTGTGCAGCACCTGTGTGTTCTCAGTTTAACTTCCTGTGCAGTAGAACACGTACACAGGACAGCACCCAGACTGCCAGTGTCCACTTCCAAACCTGAGCAGGCCCCAGGCCCCTCCTGCGGTGACCGTCGCCTGTCTGCTGCTCACAAGTGGCGAGCTCTTGTGTTTGCTCTCTTGTTGCGAACATCCCGCGTGGGAGTCACCGCACCGTTGCGTGTGCTCGGTTAACCCTTGCTGCAGTGTGGTGTAGCACGGCTCTCACACTGCTGCTCACGGGTGCTTCTCGTCTCTGCCCGGGAGCGCCTGTGTGCCTGGCAGTGGCCTCGCTGGCTCAGAAGGTACGCGTGTGACCGGCCACGTCTGGGAGCTGCACTAGTGACCGTCTTTCACTCTCTTTGGACCCTAGGGCTACAGAACCGGCTACCCTTACCGATACCCTGCTCTGAGAGAGAAATGCAAAAAGTACAGCGATGTGGAGGCTCCCGCCAGTGTCACAGGCCACTCCCTCGCTAGTGACGGCGATGCGGGCACTTGCTCCCCTCTCAGACACAGTTTTCAGAAGCAGCAGCGGGAGAAGACAAGGTGGCTGAACTCTGGCCGGGGCGACGAGGGTCCTGAGGAAGGGCAGAGTGCAAGCAGTCCCAAGTCGAAGACTAAGGTGTGGACGAACGTAGCACACGATCACGTGAAACCCTTGCTGCAGTCTCTCTCGTCCGGTGTCTGCGTGCCAAGCTGTATTACCAACTGCTTGGTCTGTGCCTACCTTACTGTTCGTAGTTAGATGATGTAGAGCAAGTTGGGGGCTGGGGCTTCGGAGGCTTTGGGAATCCTGCCCTTGTGACCCAGCGGCCACGGGACCCCTCCTCGCCAGGCCTCTTTCAGTCTGAACCCAACCCCCGTTACGCCCTAGATAAAATCAAGTGAGGCTGTCTGCTTGGAACTGCTGAAGACCTGGCGTTCCTCTCCGTACCGTAGCCTAGGCCGACTCCGCGCGGCACGAGACGGAGCTCTGGAGCAGGCCTTGTCTCCCAGTGCCTCGTGCACCCCGTGCCCTCACGCTGCGGGCCCTGCGGACCCCGCGGCGGCCTCCTGTCGCTCCAGCCTCATCTTTAAGGCTTCGGCGTTTTCTTAAGCAGTTTTCCCTTGCTACTCACTGGTCTGTCTTCCGCTGCCCCGCCCCCCTCCACATTGATCCCCTGCTCTGTCCCAAAGCCTCCGAACGCCAGGCCAGCCGCCCTCTGCATGGACGGTTGCATGCAAGTAGACGGCCATCGCGGTGAGTCTCCCGACTGCTGCTGGGTGCGGCACAGCCACCTGCAGGCCCCCGCGACAGACGCCACCATGGGTGCTTTGTGTCGGTACTAACGTTCCCGAGGGTCGCTCCGACGTCCCGCAGCCAGTGTTCCTCTTGAGAGTGGTGCTTACCGCTCCTGAAACCCAGCAGTGAGTCTGGCCGCCCCGGCCTGGCCCATTCCTGAAATCCTGGCCTGGCGTCCTGAGAGGAGACCAGGCTGGGGCGGGCACCTTGCGTGGCTGGGTCAGCGGCACTGAGCGAGGTGTTCCCCAGGCACAGCAGGCAGCCGGAGCAGCAGAGGGCGCTGTTCCTTCCCCTGTAGCACTGCTCTTTCTATATTTATTTAAAAAACCAGTTTTGTCTTCCCCAGGTGTTTTCCTGACGCCCAGCTGGGGAGAGTCCGGTGCTCCTGAGCAGTTGGCCAGGCAGGCGGGGCCCTGCGTGGCCCTGGCTGGGCTCAGAGTGTGGAGTGCACCTCTCCTGGTTCCCCTCCCGGCCTCCTTGTCTCCCTTTTTTCTTCTTTCTTTTCATTTTTGTATTTTTTATTTGTTTTCCTTGTTAAAGGGAGGGGTTAAAGAGACGCGGTGGTGACGCGCACTCGGTGCTGCCTTGCGTGATGGAGTTGTGGGCAGGGCGTCCGCAGTGGCCAGAGCCGAGCTCGCTCACGTTAGGCTTCCTAGTCAGAGTGCGCACGGCAGGGGACTCTCCCCACACGCACATTTTTCTTACTCTTTGGAGTAAATTCCATGCGGTGGTCCCAGGTTGGTATATTTTAACTTACAATAACTGTTGTTACTTTTTCAAAGTGATGCTTCTGAGGTTGTTTTCATGTTTTGACTAAAACTCATGGTTAATAAAACGCTGGAGTTGTCTTTATCTGAGAAGATTGCCGTCAGTGAGTACCCTGGCTCCATGCCCATCCCACGCTCCCCACAGTGGCTCAGCATCCGACGTTTCGTTGCTTCCTCCAAGTCCTCTGGTGTGTGGCTATCATGGTGCCTCCCGACAGTGCTCTGAGAGGCGACTATCGCTGTCTGAGGCGGGCTCGTTTACAGTCAGTGCCTGCTCCTGCCGAGAATTAGAATTTGGTTCAAAACCTTACGTATGTGATTGGAGATCAAACAACAACCACCACCACCGTGACTGGAAGGCGCAGCACGCAGACCGCACGCACTGACACGTAAACAGCCTTGCCGCTCATGGAGCGCTTCCGGCTTCTCTGGGGTGTTTTCCTAGCACTCGGTGTTAAGCGTGTAAGATACGTGGCATCACCAGACTTGTGTGTCCTAGTCGTGCGGACGGTGATCTTCCTGAGTTGAAATAGACGCGCTGGTGCATTCCGATGCCGCCATTTGTTTTAATGCCCACTCCGGCCTCCCTCCCTGCCCTGGGGAGCGGCGTCACTGCTTCTCATGGCCCTGCCATCTCACGCTTCAAGCTGGCTTGGGTGTTGGAGGACTCTCAGAGGGTGAACCAGTGGGCCTGCGGGGCCTTGCCTGGCCGGTCCGAGGGCCCCGGATCTCACTGGGGCCTTCTAGGTGACCTTTCCCGTGACCACGGCTCTGACTGCCACCATGTTCTGGATTCTGTGTGGCCGCGTCCCGCTCCCACGGCAGCTCTGCCGAGTGACCCAGACGTGTCATTGGTTCAGTCCTCTCCGTGACGTTCAGTGCATGACCAGACGTGAGCTGAGAGTGGGTGCTGTTGCGCCTGCCATCACCCTGACGTTCCAACTGTTCTTGATGTTTCAGTGGACTAAAGAGGATGGACATAGAACCTCCACCTCTGCCGTCCCTAACCTGTTTGTTCCGTTGAACACAAACCCCAAAGAGGTCCAAGAGATGAGGAACAAGGTACGTGCTGCGACCTTCCCCCGGTGGTAGAGCTGGGTGGGGTCGGGAGGCGCTGTCACCCGCCGTAGGCCCACGGCTGCAGAGCTGGTGTCCGGCAGGGGCAGACAGCTGGCCCCAGGTCAGGGTTCCTTCGGAGAGCTGTGAGCAGTGTGTGGAGCCCCGCCAGCGCTGTCAGTGCTGGGCACAGGGCACACGGCGTGAGTGTCTGTCTGCCGAGCGCCTTGCTGAGGCCATCCCTCGGCTCTGGGAAGTGGGCCCTCCATCCCAGCCCGGCTGCCTGCCCAGCAGGTTGGACCAGTCGCTTCCGCAGCCTTGGGGGTCCCTGGCCAGAGCAGGAGTGCAGCTTGCTTGGGGCTTGGGGCCCTGGTACGTGCTGTGGCTTCTCTGTGCAGCTCAGTGTGTCTCTCTTTGTTCCCGTCGCAGATCCGAGAGCAGAACTTACAGGACATTAAGACGGCTGGCCCTCAGTCCCAGGTCTTGTGTGGTGTAGTGATGGACAGGAGCCTTGTCCAGGTGAGAGTTCAGAGTGTCTCTGACAGTGGTGGGCAGTGAGTCTCTGACCATCTGCTCCAAAATTACTCTTAAGTGTGGAGAGAATGACCTCGCGGGGTAAGTATTCTTGGCCGCTGTTACTCTCCTGATGAGAAGTGGCCCTGCCGTGTCCCCTGGGCTCTGGACCGGACATAAGCGCGCTGAGGGCCGTGGCGTCCTCCGGCCTCCTCGGAGTGCATGTACTCGGGAGGGTGGCACTGGTGCCACCAGCTTTGGGGCCGAGAGCACCCCTGGTTGGAGCAGGGTGCTGTGTGGCGCGCTCGTGGGGGTGGGCTCTGTGACCCCCTGTCCTGCTACGTGTGGTCCACGTGTAGCCGCGTTTCCATAGAGGACTGTACCTAGTGGCACAGGAAGGTAACTGTGTGAGTGATTCCCTCTGAACATTGACAAGCCACCTCCTGCTTTCAAAGCAGACTGCCAGGGCAGGCGACTGCTGTCGCGCTGTCTGGCGTGGCCAGTCCTGGTCTCCCGTCCGGCGTGTGCACGGGGTGCTGCTGCATGCTCTAGCCGGCTCCGGCCTGTGCCCTTGGCTGGGGTCCCGAGGCCGGGCCGGGTGTGCTCTGACGACTCGGTTTACTGTTGCAGGACGCGCCCCTCTCTGACTGTACGGAGACTCTCGAAGGGCACACTTTTAGTCCCGCTAGACCTCTGTCTGTTAGAAAGGTACTCACACCACCCTGGGGACCCGAGGCCCTGTGCTGCCGCCCCCTCCCCGGCTGCCCCCCTCCCCCGCTCCTCTCCTAGGCGTCCTCTGAGTCACCTGTGCAGCTTGAGTGGATCTGTAAGCTGTTCTGAGGCTGTGCAGAGGGTTCTGTGACAACTTAGGTCTGCGCATTCTCCGTGGTTGCTGGGAAGTGACTGTGCCGAGGAGGGGCCGCGTCCCCAAGTCCTCACATGTTGGGGTTCCAGTTTCCCGGGAAGTGCAGACGGCTGGGACCAGCGTGGTGGCGCAGCAGCTTAGACTGCCGCCTGCAGCGCCAGCGTCCCCTACAGGCACCACTTAGAGTCCTGGCTGCTTCGCTTCCCACCCAGCTCCCTGCTGTGCACCCAGGAAGGAGTGCTCCCCACGTGGGAGACCAGGATGGAGCTGCGGGCTCCTGCTCCAGCCTGGCCCAGTCCCAGCTGTTGTGGCCATTAGGGGAGGAGAGCAGCAGATGGAGTCCTCTCTGTCTCAGCCCTGAGTCGGAGATGCCTCCTGGGAGCCGCCTGGGGCAGTGGCCTCCCGCGCAGCCGCCTCCCTGCCTTGCTCAGCTCCGACCTCGGCAGCCAGAGGTCCCTTCCCCGAGGTGTGGGGATGCTGCTTGCGGTGCTTGCGCCCGGTATGGAAGCGTGTGAGCGTGGTCTCCTCCTGCCTGCTGGTGCACCCCTGGGAGGCGATGGTGACGGCTCCGATCACTGGGTCTGTGCAACACACACTGGGGACCTGGATTGAATTTCTTGCTCCCGATGTTGGCCCCAGCCTCGCCCCAGCTGTTGGGGACGCTGGGGGAATGAACCAGTTTTCTCTGTCTCTCTTTTTTTTGACAGGCAGAGTGGACAGTGAGAGAGAGACAGAGAGAAAGGTCTTCCTTTGCTGTTGGTTCACCTTCCAGTGGCCGCCGCAGCCGGTGTGCTGTGGCCGGCGTACCGCGCTGATCCGAAGCCAGGAGCCAGGTGCTTCTCCTGGTCTCCCATTAAGGTGCAGGGCCCAAGGACCTGGGCCATCCTCCACTGCACTCCAGGGCCGCAGCAGAGAGCTGGCCTGGAGGAGGGGCAACCGGGACAGAATCCGGCGCCCCGACTGGGACTAGAACCTGGTGTGCTTGCGCTGCAGGCGGAGGGTTAGCCTATTGATCTGCAGTGCCGGCCCTCTGTCTCTCTCCGTCCATCTCTCTGCCTCTCAAATAAAAATTAAAAATAAACCTACAGATAAAATTTTAAATTTTGCAGGTGGAAAAGACTTAGGAAATTTTTTAAAAAATGTATTTATGTATTTAAAAGGCAGAGTTATAGAGATAGAAGGAGAGACAGACGTTCCATCTGGTGGTTCACTCTCCAAATGGCCAGAACAGCCAGGGCAGGGCCAAGCTGGAGCCAGGAGCCAGGAGCTTTGTCTGGGTCTCCCATGGGGTGCAGGGCCCAAGCACTGGGCCATCCTGCACTGCCTTCCCAGACGCATTAGCAGGGAGCTGGCTCAGAAGTGGAGCAGCCGGGTTGCGAGCCTGCACCCGTAGGGGATGCCGGCGTCACAGGCGGTGGCTTTATTCACTGGGCCACCACACGGTCCCTGCCCCGAAAGTTTTGAAACCCACAATTGTGACCTGACCATGTGCACGCCTGCCTGCGTGTGTAGCCGGGGAAGATCTGTGTGGTGTGGCACAGCCAGGGTGAGAAACCTGCCCAGTGCGTTCCTGCTGCTCGGACAGCTGCTAACCGCGCGGCGCAGTCTCAGCTCCGGTGCCTGCCCTGCGCTCACAGGGTGTTTCTAGGAGCTGGCCCTACACCTCCAGTGGGCTGTGGGCATCTAGGGGTGGGCCAGCTGCCAGAGAGAGCCAGCAGGTGCCCTGCCTGTGTGGAATCGCGGCTTCCACTTAGTCTGAGCTGTCAATACTTCCAACAGTGTTTTGTGTGTTTTTGTTTAGTCCAGTGAGTCCCGTCGTTCCCTGTCCTTAGTCTGTTTCCGGCTGTCATTCGTGGAGGAACCTCTGAGCAGGGAGGAAGTACAGCCTTCTTTCAGCTGCTGCCACTTTGGCCACAACCTTTGTGATCCCGTCAGCTCATCACCTGGCGTGTGGGCAGCCCTGGGTGTCACGGGCAGCGTCTGCGTTGCTCCGTGCAGGGGTGCCCTCTGGGCCGGTTCATGATCCAGGGACCCTTGGCGTGCTTGTTCCCGGCAGGGTTGAGATGCGAGCGTGCGTGCCCATCCCCTGGGGCCTCACCTGTGGTAGATGTCGGTCCCCCTCTCTGGCCCTGTCTGCGTGAGCCTTGCCCCGGGGGCCGTGAGTGGAATGCTGGGCTGTGCTGACCCCTGGCCCCTCTGTGATGTGCCCACCGTGGCTCATTGTTGTGGCAGGATCCTGCTTTGACTCCATGGCTGGCCTCCACTGCCTTTCACGTGGAGCGTGGCACTGCTGGCTGACCACGCGTGGGGACCTCCTCTTCGTCATGAACATGGGGGTGGGGGCATTCTGGAAGGCTTCCCTTTGCCCTGCACTTGCCCTTGCCCCACAATGGCCATTCACAGCCTTCCAGCGGGGGAGGGGGGCCTCAGTTCACACTGGAGCACGGGGCCTGCGTCGGTCACCGTCTGCCCTGTCACTGACTGAGCAGTTAGGGACGAGGACGTGAGGCTGCCCAGAGCCCAGGCAAGGTCGGTGCCGTCCGCTTGTGCAGGCAGGGCTTCCCTGTGTCAGCCCGGCACCTTGGGTGCGCTCAGATCCGTGTGCGTGCTGCTCACAGACGGGGAAGGCGGGCGCAGCAGCCGGGGGGAGCCCTCGTCCTCCTCAGCCAAGGGCAGGAGCCTGGACTGGGCCTCTGCTTGGAGGCCTTGGGGAAGTGGCCTGCTGGAGGGCGCAGCCCTTCCGGGCAGCTCCACGAGGAGCCCATTTCTGCAGCCTCCCTCTGGGCCTGACTCTCGTCAGGCTGGTCTGGAGGCGGCTGGGAAGGGCCCTGCAGGTCGTTGGGGGCATCAGATCTGGGACAGGGCTCCGGGGAGCGCGTTCTGGGTATTCCATCCCTCGAGCTTTGAGCACTCTGCTGGGGTGAGTGGAGACATTTCCTCCGGAGCGCCCGTCCCTCCTGTAACCGGCAGTGAGATCTGCAGGTGCAGAACGCCGCCACCGGACGGCACCTGGCAGCCCAAGGGCTCCTCTGGCACACGGGCGGCCCGAGGCCTGTGTCGGGCCTCAGAGCTGACAGCAGCAGACAAGGACGGAATCTCCCGGCTGGCTGAGGCAGGGCCGCTGCCGGGCACCGAGCACCCCCCCCCCCCACCTCGGCTGGCCTCCTCTGGTGCTCAGCCTCGCCGGGCCGGGCCTCCCTGTGGTTCTGGATTCCCTGGTGGTGTTGTTAACCATCGTTCAGTAATGTACGTGGTGTGACTTCCGGTTACCTTCTCAGAGGGGAACCCCAGAGCATTTGGGGTCCTTTGCTGCCCCCCGACCCCGGCCAGGCAGGCGACGTCCCTCCCAGCCTGCGTGGCACGCCGTGCCCACCGTGCCGCCTGCGCCTGCCACAGCCCGACTGCCCCTCCTTGGGCACGGCCTGTGAGCTGCCTCTGTGCTTCGCTCTCCGCTTTGTTTTCCACGTTCCTCAGACAAACACTGGTGTTTGGGACGCACTCCAGGGCCCAATTGGAGGCGAACTGCGTGTGCCCTGAGTGTGCAGGCTGTGGGGGCTCTTTCTAACCAGCACCAGCAGAGGGGCCTCTGCCTGGACATGGGCGCTGTTCTGGGCCTGTCCCCTGGGTCCCTCCTCCAGCCATGTTTGTTCTGTAGCGTCCTGTACCCTGCAGGCTGCAGGTGAGCCAGGCCCTGCCCCCATGGCGCAGCCTCAGGCGTCTGCCTGCTCCTGGACGCTCCCACCCCTGCCTGCTCCTGGGATGCTCCCACCCCTGCCTGCAGCCTGCCTGGGACCAGGGAGAGCCCCGCCGGCCAGGCTGCCGCAGACCGGGCCACCTTCTCGTCCCCAGGGGGAGCTGGTGACGGCCTCCAAGGCCATCATTGAGAAGGAGTACCAGCCCCACGTCATCGTGAGCACCACGGGCCCCAACCCCTTCAACGCGCTCACGGACCGAGAGCTGGAGGAGTACCGCCGCGAGGTGGAACGCAAGCAGAAGGGATCTGGAGGTGAGGCGTGGGGGCGGCCGGGACTCGGGAGGTGGGGGGAGAGCATCGCACCTGGGGCTGGCCCTGGCCGGACAGGATGTTGGGATGACAGGCGGGGCCATCGCGGGGCCTGGAGGCACCTGAGGCTGTGAGCTGGGCGTGGGGCAGAGCGGGCCGTGAGGGTGCTGGCCATCCCAGTGGGCTTCTGTCCACGCGGAGTGAGAACTTCCACAGGGCTCAGAGCTGTGGAAGAGTGCCGGGGAAAGCCAGGCATTTGTGGGTTCTGTGTGTGTAGCATTTCTGCCAGTTTCAGGGGAGGAGGCCTCCACGGATGCCCACACGCCTTTGCTGGGCGCCATGTCGCGTGTGCTGTGCGTGCACGTGGCTCCTCCCCACAGGTGCCCCGCGAGGTGGCCCTGTGCCGGCAGCTGCAGCAGCAGAGGCCGGCGTGCCCCGAGAACAAGGCCGTGTGAGGCGGAGCCTGGATTGGGGCCAGGCACACGCCCCGCTGTGCTGGCCCGTGGCCTCTGTGGCTCAGTGAGTGGAGGGCTCTGACACACTCCCGAACCACGCCATGCAGGGGCCTTTGCGGGGGCCACCTCCCTTCCCGACCCCACGGAGCAGATGGTTTCAGACTTGAGGGTTAAAAGTGGATGCAAACCCACTCAGATCTCGCCAAGGCATGCTCCTTGAGCCCCACCCCCAGGAGCCCAGCAAGACCAAGGCAGAGCACCTGGTGGGAGGGTCACACCTGGGTGGCCTCCCTGTGGGTCTGGGACCTGCCCCCACGTAACTACTTTGTGGTCTTGTTCTAGACCAGTGCAGTGTGCAGGCCCCCGATGGCTAGGGTGGGAGTTCGGGTGCTGGCCCTGCTCACCTGAGCTCGTCCCTCTGCAGTCTGCCCTTTGGACTCCGGAGGATCCGGGAGACTGGTTTGTTTTGTTAGCTGTTCCCTGAGCAGGGGGCAGAGGAGCTGCCCGGACTGCTCTGCCAGGGCTTCGCCCGGAGACCCCTGCCCTCCCCCAGACGGGCCCTTGGCTGCTGCGGGAGTGGGGAACGTGTTTCCTGCCCAAGGCCCGTGGATGTTTATCTAACATCACCATGGCCATGCCAAGCCAGATGTCCCCTAAGGCCATGCCGGCCTCAGGCCCCAGCAAGGTGGCAGGCAGCTCAGCACTGCCCGTTAGGGGTCAGAGGCCCTGGTGACCTTCGAGGGGCTCGCATCAGAGTACTCACATAGACCAGGGTGGGCGTCTGGCCCAGTGGCTACAGCACTGCTTGGGCTGCCCACTGCCCATCACAGGGCCTGGGCTTGAGACACCCTGGGCAGCAGCAGAGCGCGGGAGGCCTGGCGGGAAAGCAGTGGATGGCAGGCTCGTCTGTAAAACCGCGGGACCTGCTGCTGCTAGACTGTCACAGCCTGGGACTGGGGACGGTGTTGGCGGGTCACCGCACGCCTGCAGTCCTCGTCAGCCACGCAGGCACACGGTCGCCGAGTGTGAATTGGCGAGAGAACGCCCTACCTATGCCGTCACAGCCATTCTAATGCCCAGGCCACATCCCGGGAGGGTGAGGGCCGAGGGGCTGAGGGGACCAGGCACCCAGGGAGGGGCTCGCCTGGCTCTGGAAGATGCAGGGATGGGAACAGACACCCCCCACGACGGCCCCTTGGTGCTTCAGAGAGGTGTGGGGAGGCCAGCAGCGGGGTGGGGCTGCCACCATGGAGGGTGAGGGCTCTCACCACTTTGCTCTCGCTGTGTGCGTCCACAGAGAACCTGGACGAGACCAGAGAGCAGGAAGAAACGCGTCCTCCGGACCAGCACGAAGCCCCCCACACCCCCCCCAGCACCCCTGTCAAGCTTGAAGAAGGTGAGTGGGCTCATGGCGCCCCGCGGGAGGACACTGCCGTGGGCCCTTCGGTCACAGCCGGGCTGCCCCGTTCTTTCCTGGGCGGACTCCGGGGATGGGCTGTTGGTGTCACCTGTCGCTTGCACACCGTCCCGCCCTGCTGAGCGCCCTGTGGGAGCGCGCCTGTCTGTGGTGTGGCCGTGTGTGTCCCGTGGCTCCCCTCCCTGTCTGTGTCCACGACCGTGGCTCGGCCTCCTCTGTGCCCGTGGCTGTGACGACTGCACAGACCTCTCCTGTGCTCTTCTCTCCCTGTGGCTGCCTTGCGAGCAGGAGGTGGACGTGCTAGAGAGTACCTGCTGCCCTAGTAAGTACCGCGCCACGCTTCGCTCACCTGCCGCTGTGTCCGTCCGTGTTGTCGACGCGCAGAGGCCGTCCTCAGGCCCAGCCCGCCGCCTTCTAGCGGGGCTCCGCGTGGGGGAGGGCCGCCCGGCCTGGGGAGGGGCTCTGCCAGACAGAGCTGTCCGCCACCTGCTTCACGCTGGCACTGCTTGCGTGAGGTGGGCAGAGGAGTGGTGCTGGGACTGCTAAAGACGACATCTGGTCCCATACCAGTCCCCCAGAAAGGCGCACACTTGGCAGAGGGAGCCCTGGTGTCCCCGGTCAGCACAGAAGGCCCGGGGCCCCCCTGGGGCCCCCCCGTGGCAGGCAGCCCAGGTGCTTCCTTCCAGGGCGTCCTGTTGTGCGCAGGTTCAGGTTTACACTGTGCAGGTGCTCGGCTCGGACAGCCGGGCCTCAGGGCAGGGCTGGTGGTGCGCACTCAAGTGTAGGTGCAGTTTGAGGACCCCTGACCCCCAAGCAAGGCCCCGTCTGGCATGTGGTGCAGTGCCAGGTAGCCTCGGCGGGTCCTCTGTGCCCGGCCGCGCCCCGCCCTCCAGCAGTCCCAGGGCCCCAGGTCAAGGTCTCTGCCCCACCCCCAGACCCCCCCCAGGAGCTGGCTTCCGGAGGAGACAGCGAGGCCGCCCCCCTCAAGCCTGCGCTCCCCGACCCGTCCCCTGACGAGCCCTCCGCCGCGCTGGAGGAAGAGGAGGAGGAGGAAGCCCGTGGCCCCCCAGGCCCCCCCCAGCTCCCTGCCGAGACCAAGCCGGAGGCCGCCCCAGCCCCCGCGGCGGAGGACGCGGCTCCCGGGGAGCCGGGCAGTGACGGGTCCCCGGGCAAGTCGCCCTCCAAGAAGAAGAAGAAGTTCCGCACGCCCTCCTTCCTGAAGAAGGGCAAGAAGAAGGGGGAGCCCTGAGCTCGCACCCACTCCCACTCCCGCATTCCCCCCCGCGTCTCAGTGCCTGTCACTCCCGGCCTCCACTGCGCTCGCTGCTCACCGCCCCCCACTCCCGCCCAGAGCCTGGGTCCCGTGAACTCGCATGCCCGCCCGAGGCCCTGGGCACCACGGCTGTCTTGGCTGGGGCTGGACGCTGGGCCTCCGTGTCCCCAGCACAACGCTATGCATGGTCTGACCAGTCACCCCCCCACCCTGAGCCAGGAGCCTGCGGGGCCTGCGGGGGGGGGGGGGGGGCGGCGGCGTTGGCCTCCCTTTCTGGGACAGGGCCGGCCGGGGTGGGTTTAGCTTCTGTCTGGCAGCCTGCAGGTTGCCCGCTGAGTTGTCATCAGACACGCCTCTGGAAAGGGGCTGGCAGCGCTTGTGCCAGGTGGGCCTGGGTCCCCGCAGCTCAGCACCCAGGCGAGGGCCTTGCTGGCTGCCACCGTGGGTTAGACCCCCCTGTCCCCGCCCGTGGACTCGCCCTCTCCCTTGGACCCCACGTATGCAATGACTTTTAATTTCCACTTTTGTAGTTAATTCTTTGTATTACAACACGAGATACAGGAGATACAGCTGCGTAGACGGACACGGGCCTGTGCGTCCGTCCTTCATGTAACATGTTTTACTCACAAATAAATTCTTTACTGTTTCCTGGTCTGCACCTAGGAGCTCCAGGTGGTGCCTGGGGCAGCAGGCAGACGCCCTGTGGGGCGCCACCCCGGGGCGGACATGGTGGGTGCAGGGGCGGGTGGGGGTGCCGTCCAGGCTCCGGCTGCGCGGCTCAGCTACTCGGCCTTGGGCCGCGCCGGGTGGCTCAGCTTGCACAGGAGCACGACGGGCAGCAGGAAGAGGCCCGAGCAGACGGAGAAGCAGACCTGGGCCCCGGCCAGCCAGTACACTGCGGAGAGAGGCCGGTGCTGCCCCACTGCCCCGCCCGGCCTCCTCCATGTCCCCGGGGGCTGTCCAGAGGCCCTCACCTGAGGCCGCCGCCAGGGGTCCCACTGCCCTGGCCAGGGCGCCCAGGCTCCGCAGTGTGCCCATGACCGTGCCCTTCTGTGCTGGCGAGCCTGAGGGAGACACGAGGTCAGCGGCCGCCGCCGCCCATGACCGCCTGCCCGGAGGGGAGGGCTCTCACCATAGCCGGCCACCGCAGAGGACAGGCAGGGCACCACGACGGCCGCGGCTGGTGGGAAAGCGGACATGGGGGTCAGCCCAGGGGGAGGCGGTGGGGCGTCCCAGCCCAGCCCCCGCAGGGCCGCTCACCGAAGGAGTAGAGCAGCAGCCCCAGGCCCAGCACGGGCAGCGAGCGCCCCCAGCCGACGAGGAGGAAGGCCGGCAGCAGCAGCAGGATGGCCTGTGGGGGCACGGCCAGCCTCAGGACCACCCCACCACAGGGCTGGGGGCGCTGCCGGCCCAACCCCCCTCAGAGGGAGCCCCTACCCGCTTCACGGCGGCCACTTCCCGGCCGGGGCCGATCCGCCGGGCGTAGGTGCCCTGGATGGCGGCCATGGTGAGGCCGATGAAGAAAAACATCTTGCCCTGCTGCAGGCTGGGAGGGGAGGGTTAGCGCCGCAGCCCTGCAGGCCCCTGACCGCTGCGGCTCGGGCGGGGGCCGGGGGGCCAGGTGCGGGGCGGGGAGGCGGCAGGGCGTCCCCGCCGGGGCCACACCTGCTGAACTGGAAGCGCTGGTGCACCAGGAAGCTGAGTGTGAACTCGAGGCCCGAGAACAGGAAGAGGTAGAGGAAGTAGACCAGGCCCAGGCGTCGCAGGGTGTCGAGGCCCGCGGCGGGGCCCAGCTTGGGGGGCTCCTCACCGCCACGGGCTACGGCCGAGAAGCGCAGCAGGGCCAGGGGGCTGAGCAGGTCGGCGGCGGCTCGGAAGCCCAGTGCGATGGATGGAGCCTGCGGGGAGCAGGGAGGGCCTGCAGGGCCTCGCGGCCAGCAGCACAGGGCGCCCGACGGGCCCCCGCGTCCAGCCCCGTGGACCCCAGCCTCCGAGCCCGTCCCTGGCCCTACCCGCTTCTCCGGGGGCAGCGTCTCCGGCAGGAAGCAGAAGAGGAACAGCAGGTCCACCAGGGCCAAGAGCAGGCCGAGCCAGGGCGCTGTCGTCATGGGCAGGCAGGCGCCCAGCAGGGGGCCCAGTGTGAAGGCCAGGGAAAAGGCCACCCCGATGACCGCCTGGGGGAGGCAGGCACCTGAGCAGAGCAGGGGGCCCGGCCTGGGCCGCCCCCCGCCCGGGACTCACCATGCCTTGGCTGCGGGCCCGAGGCGAGCCCAGGTCAGCGACGATGGCCGTGGAGAGGCTCACGTTCCCCTTGCTCGCGCCGCCGACCACCCTGGAGGCCAGGAAGGCCGCGAAGCTCCGGGAGCCGGCCCACACCGCGTACGAGGTGGCCACGCCGGCCTGTGGGGCAGTGGCAGCCCTCAGCCCCTGCCCGGCTGCCCCGCGAGCCGCCCGCGCCC
>NC_084842.1:89589702-89679702 GCF_033115175.1 Lepus europaeus | reverse complement strand
TGTGTGTATGTGTATGTGTGTATATGTGTGTGTATGTGTGTCTGTGTGTGTATGTGTATATGTGTGTGTATATATGTGTGTATGTGTGTGTATGTGTATGTGTATGTATGTGTGTCTGTGTGTGTATATGTGTGTGTATGTGTGTCTCTCTGTGTGTATGTGTGTATGTGTATGTGTGTGTATGTGTGTGTATGTGTGTATGTGTATGTGTATGTGTGTATATGTGTGTGTATGTGTATGTGTGTCTGTGTGTGTATATGTGTGTATGTGTGTATATGTGTGTATGTGTGTATGTGTATGTGTGTGTATGTGTGTGTATGTGTATGTGTGTTTGTGTGTATATGTGTGTGTATGTGTGTATGTGTATGTGTGTATGTGTGTATGTGTGTATATGTGTGTGTATGTGTATGTGTGTTTGTGTGTGTATGTGTGTATGTGTGTATGTGTATGTGTGTTTGTGTGTTTATCTGTGTGTATGTGTGTGTATGTGTGTATGTGTGTGTATTTAATAGTTTGTTTATTTCAGAGGCAGAGTTACAGACAGAGGGACAGAGAGAGAGGTCTTCCATCTGCTGGGTCACTCCCAGCAATGGCTGGAGCTGAGCAGATCCAAAGCCAGGAGCCAGGAGCTTCCTCTGGGTCTCCCACGCGGGTGCAGGGCCCAAGCACTTGGGCCATCCTCCACTGCCTTCCCAGGCCACAGCAGAGAGCTGGACTGGAAGAGGAGCAGCCGGGACTCAAACCGGTGCCCATAGGGATGCCAGCGCCGCAGCTGAGGCTTAAGCCTCATCACCCAGCTGTGCTGCCCTGCGTCCTCACCCACCCCCGCTGGTGGATGCCTGGGTGCTCCTCCCCCTCCTGGGTGCTCCTCCCCCTCTCCTGTGTGCTTCCCCCTCCTGGGTACTCCCCCCTCTCCCGGGTGCTCCCCCTCTCCTGGGTGCTCCCCCCTCCTGGGTGCTCCCCCTCTCCTGGGTGCTCCCCCCTCCTGGGTGCTCCTCCCGCTCTCCTGTGTGCTTCCCCCTCCTGGGTACTCCCCCCTCTCCCGGGTGCTCCCCCCTCCTGGGTGCTCCTCTCCCTCTCCTGGGTGCTCCCCCCTCCTGGGTGCTCCTCCCCCTCTCCTGGGTGCTCCCCCCTCCTGGGTGCTCCCCCTCTCCTGGGTGCTCCCCCCTCCTGGGTGCTCCTCCCGCTCTCCTGGGTGCTCCCCCCCTCCTGGGTGCTCCCCCCTCCTGGGTGCACCCCCTCTCCTGGGTGCTCCCCCCTCCTGGGTGCACCCCCTCTCCTGGGTGCTCCCCCTCTCCTGGGTGCTCCCCCCTCCTGGGTGCTCCTCTCCCTCTCCTGGGTGCTCCCCCCTCCTGGGTGCTCCCCCCTCCTGGGTGCTACCCCTCTCCTGGGTGCTCCCCCCTCCTGGGTGCTCCTCCCGCTCTCCTGGGTGCTTCCCCCTCCTGGGTGCTCCTCCCGCTCTCCTGGGTGCTCCCCCCTCCTGGGTGCTCCCCCCTCCTGGGTGCTCCCCCTCTCCTGGGTGCTCCCCCCTCCTGGGTGCTCCCCCTCTCACATCCTGTGCGCTGCTCACCAGGTGGGCTCCACGTTCTGCAGATCTGCTCCGTGAGGCCTGACGCCCAGCTGTGCCCCTCAGCCACTGGCTTCTGGGTGGCTGTGGCACCGGCACGCCTGGAGCTCCAGCTCTCTGTGGACCCTGGTCGCCGTCGTCCTCGGGCACTGCCAGCCCAGGGCCTCGCCGAGGGCCAGTGTGTCCCGCACGCTTCCTCCTAAACAGACCCCTCCTTCCACAAACCTCCAGTCCGCTCTCCGTGCGCCGTGCACGCCCGAGCCCGGGAAAGGACACCGTGGGTGGACCGAGGTCGCCTCGCTGCCACGTTTGTTGACCACACGATCACTTCCCTAACGGGGGGGCGGCGGGGGCACACGGCGACGGTCCCCTGTGCACCACGGCACTGCGATTCCCAGGGCAGGGACGGGGCTGTGTCCGCGGTGCTGGGAGACGCCCGACGCTGGTGATGCCAACATGGGGCCAGGGTGGAGCAGCCGCTGAGACCAGGAGACATTCGCGGCTGGAAGGCCCAGCGAGAGGCCCGGGTGGGGAAGCCCCAGAGGATCCCCCCCCCCCACGCAGCTGCAGGGCGGGGCTGGGGAGGAGCCCGGGGGGCTTTGCCGGGTGGGGGGGGGGCAGGTGGGCTGGGGGATGGAGATGGAGGTGACAGGGACTTCAGCAAGGGGACCCGTCCAGCCCTGGACGAGAGGCAGGGGGCCGCTGGGGAGCAGGACTCGGGGTGAATGGGCGGCACCGGGTCCCAGGGCCCAGCAGGGAGAAGCCCACAGCTGCACGCTCGAGCCTGGGGCCCCTTGACAACCTGTCAGGCTCTCGGGGATGCCCAGGCTCAGCTTTGCGAGAGGAGGTGAGGAGGCCACTGCCCAGCCTGCTGGGGTGGGGTGGGTGCTCGTCAGGCACTCCCTGGGGGCAGCGCGCTCTTGCTGTGTGTAGGGGGCACTAAGGACCATCTGGGGGCACCCCAGGGCCTCAGGACGGTCAGGTCCGCACGTGGGCCCCTGCACCTGTTGTAGCAGGGCCCAGCCAAGTGCCGGCACCGTGAGATGTGCCGCAGCCAACTGCGTGTGTCAGTCGCTTGGCTCTGCGTCCGGGTTTGGTCAGACGCCAGCGTGGACGGCCCGGGAAGCTGTCTTCAGACAGGGACCAGCGCAGCAGCCGGCCGGTGCCCCTGAGAGAACAGGCAGAGGCTCCCGGGGCGGGGGTGGGGGCAGGGTCTGCGGCCCCCACTCCCTGCGATTCGGACGGGCCAGCCTCCTCCCTCTCGCTCCCCCCCTCAGCGGGCTCTGTCTCTGGCGAGTCCCGGCTGCCGTGGAGAACCACAGGGCGTTCCTGGGGTGCTCGCAGGGTGGGGAGCGCCCGCCGGGGCCTCCAGGGGCCGGGAGTGGAGGCTGCAGCCAGCCCGGCACGCGGCGCACACCCGTCCTTGCCTTGCCGGCAGAGCTGTGCCAGGGACAGAGGCACCCTGGGGAGGTGGGGGTCTCGGGAGGGGAGGGGCGCTGGGTGGCGCCTGGCCCTGGGCTTCCACAGGTCCTGCAGGCTCCTGGGCCCCCGGGTGGCGGCCACTTGTTCCCCACTCAGCCCGGCGCCTCAGACTGTGTGCCGTGCCTCGCAGCTCCAAGGGGCCCCAACCGCCCCTGCCCCTGGCTCTGCCGCCGGGGGCTCCAGGTGGGCTCTCTGCTCCCTTCCCAAGGCAGCCTTTTCGCGAACGGCCTGCTCAGGGCACCAGGATGGAGTCCCGGCCAGGAGCCGATCCGTCCCCAGTGTGGGGGGGGCTCCAGATGTGTGTGTCCTGAGAAGTGCCCGTGCGCAGAGCGGGGTTCTGGACTCTTCCCACGCCTCAGCTTCGCGGAGGAGCCAGGGCCTGGTGCAGCCGCGGCTTCTCCCTCGCCTGGCCGGAGCCCTGCCGCCCCCCCCCCCCCCGGGCCGTGTTGTCAGAGGGCACGGGGATCTGGTGAGAATGGCGTTGCCTTTGCCAGCCCGGGAGCCTTCCCGGCTGCTCACCAAGTCCCACCGAGGCCTGCCGGGGACCGGGGGCTCCACGGCAGAGGAGGACCCAGGGCCACGCCGTCTGGGCAGCTCGTGTGCTTTCTCCCGGGGCCGTGTGTGGCGTTGGCCGTGGGCTGTGCGCCGGCTCCCTCTGGCCCTGGCGCCTCAGGCTCACGCAGGAGGCCGGGCCGCTCCTGCGCAGCAGTGCCGTCCCAGCTCCGAGGTGGCCCAGAGCCGCTCCTCTAAGGTCTGTCTTGGTCTGTTTTTCTGTAACAAAATGTATGTAATGTATTTTATTATGACTATTGTTTAAGATTTATTTAAAAATGTATTAAAATATTTATTTATTTGAAAGGCAGAGTTACACAGAGAGAGAAGGAGAGGCAGAGAAAGAGAGAAAGAGAGAGAGAGAGAGAGAGAGATCGGTCTTCCATCTGCTGGTTCACTCCCAGGTGGCTGCAATGGCTGGAGCTGGGCCAGGCTGAAGCCAGGAGCCAGGAGCTTCCTCTGGGTCTCCCACGCGGGTGCAGGGACCCAAGGACTTGGGCCATCTTCCACTGCTTTCCCAGGTGCATTAGCAAGGAGCTGGGCCAGAAGTGGAGCTGCTGGGACTCGAACCAGTGCTCACACTGGACACTAGCATTGCTGGTGCCGGCTTACCCTGCTGCGCCCCAGGGCCCTGGCCAGGTGATCTGTGAGGAACAGCCGACCGCCGTTATCTGGCCCCTTGCATGCCCTGCGGCTGGCGAGGGCCTCAACTCAAGTCTGGAGTCCTGGTCGCAGCCCGAGGGTGTGTGTGGGACGCACAGAGGACTCAGCTGAGGCAGGCACCGCCCGGCTGTGGCCTGGGAAATCAAGCCAGCTACGCAACAGTGGGGTAGGCACAGGGCAGGTGCACCCACTCCCAAAGGCAGACGAGGGCCGGAGGAATCCTGTGTCAGGCCCCCGCTGAGTGCAGACCCAGCAGAATAATCTCCTTGAGTCCACACCTGACCCTGTGCACGCCGCTCTGGGGGTGGAGCCCCGAGGTCCCAGGTAGCTCCACCCCCTGGCTTTGCTAGGCTCCGCCCACACTGGGATTGAACTCTCCCGGGGAGGGCTGTGCCTTGCTGGCCCTGGCGGGTCCTATGCTCACCTGCATTGCCTTAGTGGCGCCCTCTGTCATGGCTCCAATCCTGCAGGTCCGCCTTGGCCCCCAGGCCCCGGTGACGGCCACACTCTTGCAAATCCAGGGGAGGCCAGCAGGCCCCGCAGCTCAGTCTGCACCCCGGGGACCCCACCCTCTGCAGCGGGGGTCCCGCTGTGCCTGGGCGGCGACTGGGGTCCTCGGCAGCCCTCGCTGCTGCACTGAGCAGAGCCCCTGCCTCTCGCTGAGCCACGGCTTCACTCAGCCGCCCCGCGGGGTCCCCGTGGCTGCCGTGGCACAGGCGGTGCCTTCTCCGGGCTCGGGGCTGGCTCGGGGAGGCCAGGCTGGGGCCCCCACAGCCGGGGGAGCGCAGCAGTTGTGTGTCTCGGACAGATGGTCTCCCCAAGCCTCAGTCTTTGCAGTCACTGGGCAACTGCTCGGTGCCTAATGTGTGCACAGCCTTGGTGCCCATGGGGGCTCTCACCCTGCCACGCGGGTTCTGCCCAGCCCTGGAGGTTCTCTCGACGGCTGGGGGGGTTGTCCCAGGGACTCACGGAGGGGGGGGAATCAGACCGGGGACAGTGCCGCCAGCCGTGTGCCCTGTCCCCCGGCAGACACGTTCAGTACTCAGAAAAGCGGCCCCCGGAAGTGCTCGCCACGCAGCGACCGGGCTCCGGCCAAGCCCCCGGGCCACTGCCGGTGCAGAATCGCTCAGGGCGACCGCGACATCGGGTCGTTCTAAGGCCTCCACTTCCCGCTCCGTGGTGAAGCTTTCTGGCTGAGTTCACATTTACTCTGTGTTTGGGAAACACTCCCCGGACGAGCGTGTCCCCAGCCCAGGAGATTCTCTCACAACCGAGGAGCGAGGCTGCAGCCGCGACGGCACAGGCGGTGCGCAGTGCGGCCGGCCCCTCTCCTGCCCCGCGGGCACGGGCGTGGGAACAGCCGGTCTGGCTAATTCATCTCTGTGGCGTCCAGTGACAACACGCCCGGCTTCACTGCGGGTGTTCCGCGTGGCTCTGCTTGGCCACAGTGTGCTGTGTGGACGAGGTGCACCTGTCCTGGCCAGAACCCACCCTGCTTCACTTAACCTATTCCGTCTGTTCACTGATGGGGACTCCACGACACAGGGAACCTCGTCCGTGGGGTCTGCAGCCCACAGGAAGGGGCACTCGCCCTCCCACAAGTGGGGGCCCCGGATCTGAGCCCCGGATCACCTGTCCAGAGGCTGCCACCCCAGCCCCCACACCCAATCTGCAAAGTGCTTCTCCCCAACCCGCTGGGCCCCAAGCTAACCTCGTCCTCTGGTCTCTGGTGCGGGGCGGCCCCAGGGCCATCCCGGGTCCCCCAGCCCCTCCTTCCTGAGCCATCTCTCCCCCGGCCAAGGGGTCTTCTTCGGGACGCTGTGCCCCTCTGCTGAGCCCTCCCTGTGTTTGATGGACAAGCCCCTTGCCGAGGCGGTCGGAGACAGGAGCAGGCTAATGTTAACGGGGACAACTGTGTGCGGCCTGCGAATGATGTGACGGAGACCCCCGTGGCCCTCGGTGGAGAAAGCTCCCCCAGCCCCGTCCAGCCTGGCACACCAGGCTCAGCGCAAACCCTGCAGGGAGCCACCCTCCAAAGGCCTGGGCGTTCCTCCTTCCTGCCCCGCGGCCCTGGGGGAGGTGACAGTTGTCTGCAACACAGACCCACGGGGCGTCCCGAGCTGCCTCTGCTCCTCCTCCTTTTGAGCTATATTTATTGAAAGTTTTATTTTGAAAGTTTTATGTATTTGAAAGGCAGAGAGTGTGTGGGGGGAGAGTGTCCATCTGTGGTTCATTCCCCAAATGGCTACAAGGGCCAGGGTTGGGCCAGGCTGAAGCCAGGAGCCAGGAGCCTCTTCCGGGTCTCCCATGCGGGTGCAGGGGCCCAAGGACTTGGGCCATCTTCTACTGCTTCCCCAGGCCACAGCAGAGAGCTGGATCGGAAGTGGAGCAGCCGGGACTAGAACCGGCGCCCATATAAGATGCTGGTGTCTCAGGAAGTGATTTAACCGCTGTGCCATGGCCCCGACTCCCACCCTGACTCTGGCCAGGGCCCTTCTGCTGGGGTCACCTGGACACTGGAGGGCGGGGGTGGCTTTCTGGGGGGCTGCTGCCCGCTGCCTGGCCCATCCTAACTCCTGGAGTGAAGACAAAGGGGGCAGAGCCAGGGGACCGGAGGCCCCCACCCCAGACTCAGGAGTGGGCACAGGGCTCACCAGGCTCATCTTGGTGGCCGATGGAGCCTGCTTCCTTCCACCCCTCCCCCAGCCCTGGGCAGCTCCTCCAGCCCTGGGGAGGAGCCACTTTCTCTCTCCCACCCAGCTCAGGTGTGGAGCTAAGGCCAGAGGAGCCCTGGTGCTATGCTCTACCCTTCTCCCTGCCCTGGGCCCTGGGGGCTGGGGTGTGGCCTGCTTCCGCCGGCTCCGCTCTCCCCAGAACCCACTGGGGACACAGGGTGGCACAGGTGGAGGAGCGGTCAGCGCTCTGGCCCCATCGGGTCAGACGGGCTGGCTGTGGCCTTGGCCGCCGATCAGGCGCCCCTGCCCCGGCTCCTTTCGCCCTCCAGGTGCTAGGAGCCCTCCCTGCTGCTCCCTGGGAAGTGGGAGGCTTCGCTGCTCTTCTCAGATGACTCGCTGGGGAAGCGGCACCTGCTGCCTCCTGGGACCCGGGCTGCCAGCACGGCCCGCACGGCGAGGACCTGCCAAGGGCACTCGGGGAGGGGCAGCCTGAGAGGGGACGCGGAGACAAGGGCCAGAGGCCAGCTCCCCAGAAAGCAGACAGGAGGGGCGCCGAGGGGCGCAGGCCGGGGAAGGCGGGGGAGGGCCCCGTCTCAGGGCCCACACACCCGGCTTCCAGAAGACCCCGCAGGTCGTCGGCAAGGCCTTCCAGCCACGCTGGCAGGGGAGGGGTCGCAAGGCTTCGCTGTGGATTTGTTGGGATTTAATGCACCAGCCCCCGCCCCGGCCAGGCTTGGCGTTGTCCACTTAGCTGCCCTGGGCGCACTACTCAGGGCTCCCCGACTTCTCCCCGGTGATGCCAGGGGACTCCCACGAAAGTCCGGGTCACGACGACAAGGCGGGAACCGCGGCCGCACAGGCGGGGACTGCGCTCTCAGAGGCCTGCTGGGGCGGGCAGGCTGGTGCTCTGGACAGGTCGGGGGGCTGAGCGCCCCGGGCACGGGGCGATGCCCATCCTGTGCCGCCAGCCTGCCTGCACCGGAGGGGAGCGCGCGCCCAGCAGGTGCACGCCCAGTGGGTGCTGGCCACCGCGGTCTCCGCAGGTGCACGCCCGCACGTGCGGTTCCCGCGCGCCCCACCTCGGCCATCTGCCGCCCCAGGGCCGCCCTGCTCCCGCGCCCACGCCCACGCAGAGCCGTTTCGGGCGCAGCGGGAGCCGGAAGGCGGCCATTCGCCCTCCGCCCAGCAGGCGCGGGAGACCCGGGCCGGACGGCGCGCAGCGGGGCCCCGTCCGCACCCTCGCTGGACGCACCGCCCCGGGCGCGCAGCGGAAGTCCCGCCCCGGGCCCCGCCTCCCCCGCCCCTCCCCGGCGGGGGCCCGGCCGTCCGGTCCCGGCCCGCGAGCCTCCTCCGCCGGGTCCACACTGGACCGGCCCGCAGCGCCCCGACACCCTCCCCGGCCCCGCCCCCGGCCCCGCCCCGGACACGCCCCCGCGCGAGCGCCAAGGCCCCGCCCGGCGGCCCCGCCCCTCCGCGAGCCCCGCCCCCGGCTGGCCCCGCCCCGAGCCCCGCCCTCCGCCCGACCCCGGCGGCGGCGGCCCCGGCGACCGTTGGGCGCGGGAGCGAGCGGGCGGCCCGGTAGGTGCGGGCGGCGGGCGCGGGAGGGCCGGGGGCCGCCTCCGCCCTGGCTCGGGGGCCGCGCGCTCGCGCCCGGCCCGGCCCCCGCCCGGCTGCGGGCGGCGCGGCGGGGGCGGGGGCGGCGCCCCGCGTCCTTTTGTTCCCGGCCCAACTCCGGGAAGTCGTGGGCCGGACGCGGGGCTCGGGGCGGCCGCCGGGCGGGCGCGGGGCGCGGGCCCCGGAGCCCCCGGCCCGGGCGCGGCGGCTCCCGAGTGCGGGCGGGGGCCCGAGTTGCCCCCGGGGCCGACCCGGCGGCCGCAGTGTTTGTTTGAGGCCGTTCCCAGGGAGGAGGCTGGAGACGGGTGGCATCCGGCGTAGACAGTGTAGACGGGTGGAATGTGGTGTAGACACGGGACGGGTGCAGACAGTGTAGACGGGGTAAGTGTAGATGGGGTAGGCTGTAGAGTATGGTTTAGATGGGAGTGTGGTGTAGACGGTGTGTGCTGCAGGCAGGGTAGGGTGTAGATGGAGTGTGGTGTAGACAGGGTAGGGTGTGGACTGTGGTGTAGACGGGGGTGTGCAGGCAGGGTGGGGTGTAGACGGGGTAGGGATACATACAGGGTATAGAGGGTGGGGTGTAGACGGGATGCAGTGTGGGTGGGATGGACAGGGTGTAGTCGAGTGGTGGTGTGTGCACAGGGTCTTGGTGGGGGCGGAGTGTGGACACCTGGGCTCTCAGCGGCCTGGACGCTTGCTGGGTCCCGGCACGGGCTTGCTCGGCCGGCGTCCCCGGGGCTGCCCAGGCTTCCGAGGGGCAGAGCGTGCTCTGATGTCCTGGCCAGCGGGCGCTGGTGCAGGGGGCAGAGGGGCTGGGCCCGGGCGCCGTGGGGCAGGAGTGGCTCCGTCTCGCTCTGACAGGTGGCGGTCAGAGCTCTGCCCGAGGAACCGCCTGCCCACGGCCGTGGTCCTGGGGCTGGAGGTGGCGCCCGGCGCTGTGGGGGCCCGGAGAGGACGGGGCGGCCGGGGGCGCTGAGCTGCAGGGTCTCGAGGTGCGGGGGCCTGGTGGCAGAGCGGTGGGCACGCAGGGTGACGGCCGGCTTCTTGCAGAGGGTCAGGGTGTGGCCCCTGAAGGGACCGTGGGGCCAGCGCTGCCCGGTAGCAGAGACGTGGGGGGCAAAGCGACTCCCTGGCCGCCAGCCTCTGCCCTCAGGCTCGGCTCCCCCTGAATTTCGTTTTTGGAGGTTTACTTATTTGAGGGTCAGGGAGCCACTGAGCGGTCTGTCACCGCTGGCTCCCAGCTGGCCACAGCAGTCAGGGCTGGGCCGGGCCAGGCTGGGGCCAGAAGCCAGCACCTTCCGGCAGGTCTCCCACGCACGTGGGCCGCAGCAGGGAGCCGGGTGGGAAGTGGAGCAGCCGGGACTCCTGTGGGAGGCTCCGCCCACCACCCCACGCGGCCGGTCACGTCAGGAGCAGGCTGCAGGCCGCACACGCCGGTCTCAGCACTCTGACTCTCCCTGTGCTGTGCCGGAGCTGCCCCCGCGCCCCCAGCGGGAATGACTCTGCCCGTCCCTGGGCGGGAGGTGGGAGGTCCTTGGTGGCCCTCGCTCCTTGGTGGCACTGCTCCCCGGCCGTCCCTGTGAGGACCTGTGACTGGTGAGGCCCGGGGGTCTGGCACCTTGCCCGTCGGTGCCCCGCCTGTCTCCGGGCCATCGTGTGGTGCAGGGCCCAGGCGCAGGGCTGGCTCGGCCCCTGGCCGCGTCTGAGCCACTTCTTGGGGCTTCCTCTCTGCTCTCAGATTTCCGGAGTTCCTGGTGCTCCGCCGCCTTTGGGCCTGGTGGCCGCTGGAGCTCGAGGTGGTCACTGCCCCCGCAGGGCCCTGTGCGCCGTGGTGCCCCGCGGTGCCCCGTGGTGGGCGTCAGTCGCCGGGAGCCGCAGAGCAGGGGCAGGAGGGCAGCCGGTGCCCGGGGTCTGTGTCCCTGGCTGCTGCCTGTCCACACCTGTCTCTGGGGCTGCCCCCAAGGCGCTGGGCGGCTGAGGCAATGAACGAGCTCGGGAGGACATTGCTGCCGGGAGGACAGGGTGTGTGGACAGATGTGTGTGGACAGGTGTGTGTGGATGAGTGTGTGTGGGCGGGTGTGTGTGGACAGGTGTGTGGGCAGTGGTCTGTGTGGACAGCGGTCTGTGTGGACAGGGTGTGTGTGGACAGTGGTCTGTGGGGACAGTGGTCTGTGTGGACAGGGTGTGTGTGGACACTGATGTGTGTGGACAGTGGTCTGTGTGGACAGGGTGTGTGTGGACAGGGTGTGTGGACGGGTGTGTGGGGACAGTGGTCTGTGGGGACAGCGTGTGTGTGGACAGGGTGTGTGTGGACAGATGTGTGTGGACAGGGTGTGTGGACAGGGGTCTGTGTGGACAGGTGTGTGTGGACAGGTGTGTGTGGACAGGGGTCTGTGTGGACAGGTGTGTGTGGACAGGTGTGTGTGGACGGGTGTGTGTGGACAGGGGTCTGTGTGGACAGGGTGTGTGGACAGGTCTGTGTGGACAGTGGTCTGTGTGGACAGGTGTGTGTGGACGGGTGTGTGTGGACGGGTGTGTGTGGACAGGTGTGTGGGGATGGGTGTGTGCGGACAGGTGTGTGTGGACAGGTGTGTGGGCAGTGGTCTGTGTGGACAGGGTGTGTGTGGACAGTGGTGTGTGTGGACAGTGGTCTGTGTGGACGTGGCTCTGTGTGGACAGTGGTCTGTGGGGACAGGGGTCTGTGGGGACAGTGGTCTGTTTGGACAGGGTGTGTGTGGACAGTGGTGTGTGTGGACAGATGTGTGTGGACAGTGGTCTGTGTGGACAGATGTGTGTGGACAGTGGTCTGTGTGGACAGGTGTGTGGGGATGGGCTGTGTGTGGACAGTGGTCTGTGTGGACAGTGGTCTGTGTGGACGGGTGTGTGTGGACAGTGGTCTGTGTGGACAGGGTGTGTGTGGACAGGGTGTGTGTGGACAGTGGTCTGTGTGGACAGTGGTCTGTGTGGACAGTGGTCTGTGTGGATGTGGCTCTGTGTGGACAGTGGTCTGTGGGGACAGGGGTCTGTGTGGACAGGGTGTGTGTGGACAGTGGTCTGTGTGGACGTGGCTCTGTGGGGACAGTGGTCTGGGGATGGGCTGTGTGTGGACAGGGTCTGTGTGGACAGTGGTCTGTGTGGACGTGGCTCTGTGTGGACGTGGCTCTGTGGGGACAGTGGTCTGTGGGGACAGGGGTCTGTGGGGACAGTGGTCTGTGTGGACAGGGTGTGTGTGGACAGTGGTGTGTGTGGACAGATGTGTGTGGACAGTGGTCTGTGTGGACAGTGGTCTGGGAATGGGCTGTGTGTGGACAATGGTCTGTGTGGACGGGTGTGTGTGGACAGGGTGTGTGTGGACAGGGTGTGTGTGGACAGGGTGTGTGTGGACAGTGGTCTGTGTGGACAGTGGTCCGTGTGGACAGGGTGTGTGTGGACAGTGGTCTGGGGATGGGCTGTGTGTGGACAGGGTCTGTGTGGACAGTGGTCTGTGTGGACGTGGCTCTGTGTGGACAGTGGTCTGTGTGGACGTGGCTCTGTGTGGACAGGGGTCTGTGGGGACAGGGGTCTGTGTGGACAGTGGTCTGTGTGGACGTGGCTCTGTGTGGACAGTGGTCTGTGTGGACATGGCTCTGTGTGGACAGGGGTCTGTGGGGACGTGGCTCTGTGTGGACAGGGGTCTGTATGGACAGTGGTCTGTGTGGACAGGGGTCTGTGGGGACAGTGGTCTGGGGATGGGCTGTGTGTGGACAGTGGTCTGTGTGGACGTGGCTCTGTGTGGACAGGGGTCTGTGGGGACAGGGGTCTGTGGGGACAGTGGTCTGTGTGGACAGTGGTCTGGGGATGGGCTGTGTGTGGACAGTGGTCTGTGTGGACGTGGTCTGGGGATGGGCTGTGTGTGGACAGTGGTCTGTGTGGACGTGGCTCTGTGTGGACAGGGGTCTGTGTGGACGTGGCTCTGTGTGGACAGTGGTCTGTGGGGACAGTGGTCTGTGTGGACAGGGTGTGTGTGGACAGTGGTGTGTGTGGACAGGGTGTGTGTGGACAGTGGTCTGTGTGGACAGTGGTCTGTGTGGACAGTGGTCCGTGTGGACAGGGTGTGTGTGGACAGGGTGTGTGTGGACAGTGGTCTGTGTGGACAGTGATCTGTGTGGACAGTGGTCTGTGGGGACAGTGGTCTGTGGGGACAGGGTGTGTGTGTGGGCAGTGGTCTGTGTGGACGTGGCTGTGTGTGGACAGTGGTCTGTGGACAGGGTGTGTGTGGACAGTGGTGTGTGGGTTAGTGGTCTGTGGGGACAGTGGTCTGTGGGGACAGTGGTCTGTGTGGACAGGATCTGTGGGGACAATGGTCTGTGTGGATGGGTCTGTGTGGACAGGGGTCTGTGGGGACAGTGATCTGTGTGGACAGTGGTCTGTGGGGACAGGGGTCTGTGTGGACGTGGCTCTGTGTGGACAGGGGTCTGTGTGGACGTGGCTCTGGAGTGACCTCCACAGGCCGGCTGAGCGGTGAAGCCTGAACCAGTGGTCACTCCGTGGGCGCAGAGGAGGGGCGGGGCAGGGCATCTGTGGCCGCCTCAGCGAGCGACCGAGGCAGGGCTGGGTGGGGCCTCTGCTGGGTGGCAGAGCTGGGCCTGCAGCCCCACCCCTCTTGTCCCCATTGCCCTGGTCCCCTGCCCTCGCCTGTGCCGCGATCCCGGCCCCTGCAGCTGCCCCAGGGTCCCATGGTGCCTGCACCTGCCGGGGACAGCCGCACCGCCCTGGGTGAGGGTGACGCGGGCTCTTCCTGGTGAGGGGGTCGCCTCTGGGGAGCGGGGGGACCTCGGGGTCTTGGTGCAGTTGGACAACCTTGGCAGTCAAAGCAGGGTTGTTCGCTGAGCCTGTGCGCACGCTGGGCAAGGGGCGCGTGCCAGGCTGCAGGGACCCAGGGCCGCCTGTGGGGGGGGGGCTGTCCCTGGAGGCCCTTGGGGTCCCTGTCCTTGGGAGAAGCCACTCTGGTTCTGCACTCGGTTGGGGGCAGCTGGCTCGTCCCGGACCCGGCTCGTGCTGGGGTGCACAGGCTTCTGCGGTGGGCTCTCCCGGAGCCAGGGGACGCCAGCCTGGACCGCGCTGGCCGTCTCTCCCCTCGCTTCCTGTCCGTGTCGCCACGTCCCTCCTGTGTCCAGAAAAATGAGCAGCGTCTGTCCAGCTCCCGCGTCTCTCCAGGGATGGGCATTTGCCGGGCTGCCCAGCACCGAGGCCGCAGCTGCGGGGCCGCAGTAGGATCCTCCTGGTGGAGGCCGGGGGAAGGCAGGGGGCCTCGCCCGTGCCGGCCTCCAGAATGGAGGTTTGCGAACCCTGCCTGCCCGCGTGCTGAGCCAGAGCCGGCTTCGTGGCGTCGTCTTCCCTGCCGTCTCGCGCGTTACTCAGAACCTGTGCTCACTGATAATTCTGCTGGTCACTGCGGGGCAGATCTGGGGGCCGAAGCTGTTGGAGGGCAGCAGGCTGGGGGCAGCCGGGGGAGCCCCTCTGTCGGAGCAGGATCACGTCCGGGAGGTCAGCTCCACGGCAGAGAGGCAGGGTGGCCTCCAGGCGTGCTCCCCAGATGGCCACATCGGACGGGCTGGGCCAGGCGGGAGCCAGGAGCCTCTTCCGGGTCTCCCACGTGGGTGCAGGGCCCAAGGACTTGGGCCGTCTTCCACTGCTTTCCCAGGCCATAGCTGGGAGCTGGATAGGAAGTGGAGCAGCCGGGACTCAAACCAGCGCCCACATGGGATGCCGGCCCTGCAGGCGGCGGCTTTCCCGCTACACCACAGTGCTGGCCCCCGCTTTTCCTCATTTGGAAGGCACACGCGCACGCACACGCACACGGATCTCCCATCACTGGTTCACTCCCCAGATGCCTGCGACAGCTGGGGTCGGGCACAGTCAGGTCCCCACGTGGGCGGCAGGGACCCACGCGCTCGAGCCCTCACCGCCGCCTCTGTGCGCTGGGGCTTGCGGGCAGCCGTCCCTTGTGGGCCTCGGCCACCCCCACAAACACCGCTCCGGAGCGCCTGGCCCCAGCGGGGCTGTCACTTGTGACCAAGCAGATGTCAGGGGACACTTTCGGAAGTTCCTCGTGGTCCTCTACCCCCAGCAGGAAGCACGGGGCTGTTCGTTGTTTCTGGTGGGGGCACGGGCAGCTTGGGCCGCTCCTGGGCGGCCACTCCTAGGGCCTGGAGCCACGTGCGCCCCCGCAGTCCTGGGCGGCTCCCCCGGGGCTGTGGCCAGGGTGTGGGCTGCTGGCGGCCTCCGCAGGGCCCTTTCCCAGGCTGTGGGCAGAGGCTGTGGGCAGAGGCTCGCCCTCGTGGCCCTGGCTGGGGCCATGGCCGCCGTGGGAAGCCCACGGCTTGCAGCTGAGCTCTGGAGGGCATGGGGAGAGGGTGAGTGAGCCCGTGTCGCCTGTCGGGTGGCAGGAGGTGGGGGTGAGCTTTGTGGGCAGCGTGGGGCGGGGGCCTCGGGGGCGGCCCTGAGCGCTGCCGTCCCCCCAGCTGCCCGGCGCCCAGCGCTGGGTCAGGTGCATGTCCCCGGGTCCCCAGCCTGAGCCTCCGCAGGCTGTCCCCTCCCCTGGATAGCAGGAGATGCCCGCTGCCCTGCGCTCCGCCTGCCCCTGTGGGGCGTGCCCGGCCGTGCTGTCCACATGACGGTCATGCGCAGGGCACCAGCCCCTCTGGCCCTGGCCCCAGGGCACCTGCCTCGGCTCGGCGCAGTCGGTGGAGGGGCTGCACGGTGACTCAGGCCCGACACTTAGGGGAAGCCGAGATGCAGGGTAGAGCAGCCCCCAGCCCCTCCTCGTGTGTCCCCCCAGCACACACTGCATCCCACATGGGCATCGGTTCAAGTCCTGGCTGCCCCACTTCCCATCCAGCTCCCTGCTGTGGCCTGGGAAAGCAGTGGAAGATGGCCCAAGTGCTTGGGCCCCTGCACGCAGGTGGGAGACCCAGAAGAAGCTCCTGGCTCCTGGCTTCGGATCAGCACAGCTCCAGCTGTTGTGGCCATCTGTGGACTGAAGTAGCGGGTGGAAGACCTCTCTCTGTGTCTCTCTGTCTCTCTCTCTGCTTTTCAAATAAATGAATAAATCTTTGAAAGAAATTCTCCTTTATATTGAACCATCATTTTAAAATTTTATTTATTTATTCAAAAGTTTTTTAAAGATTTATTTTTTTATTTATGAAAGATGAGAGAGAGCCCGAGTGAGCGCGACTCTTCCATCCACTGGTTCACTCCCTAAATGGTCACTGTGGCCAGAGCTCGGCCAGGCCGAAGCCAGGAGCCCGGAGCTTCTTCAATCTCCCACGTGGTGCAGGGGCCCAAGGACCTGGGCCATCTTCCACTGCTTTCCCAGGCCACGGCAGGGAGCTGGATGGGAAGAGGAGCAGCCGGGACTAGAACCGGCGCCCATAGAGATGTGGGCGTCTCGGGCGACTTAACCTGCGACAGCACGGCACCTGCCCCGCCTTTATCTTCATTCATTTGAATTCCCTTGTGGCCAGAGGAGTATTTGGGTTGTATTTTTCTTCTGGTCGCTTTTTCTGGAGTCTGCAGTTCTGTGTGTGTCCGCATTTGTTGGTGTGAGTGCTGCTCGGCCCCGCCGCTGTCGCCTGCTTGTCCCCGCCGCTGTGGGGGGCCCCGGTTTCGTGGCTCCTGCCTCCTCTGTGCTCCTTGGCCGCGTTGGTTTTAGGCCGGCTGAGGTCTCCGTCAGTCTGAGCTGCGAGTGGCGGGTCCTCCTTGTCTCGCCTTCTGCCACCCTGGCTTTGGCCCCGTTGTCCTCGGGTGCGCTTGGCCCCAGCCCGGCAGCCTGTCCTGAGCAGGTTGCCCCGTCAGGCCTGGGGTCTCCTGGGGCCCTCGAGGGGCAGTGGCCTGCGAGGCCCGTGTGAAGGGCCCAGCGTGTGGGCAGGAGGTGTTGGGTTCCAGCGTGCGTGACCCTCACGTGGGTGCCCACGGCTCTGGCATCGCCAGGGGGTGGGCGTGGGCGGGGGTCTTCCGGCAGGCGGCCGCAGTTGGAGAAGGTGGCACGGGGTCAGCTGTGCTGACGGGGGTCCCGGCTCTGGAGCGACCGTGCGGCACGGGCGCTGTGACGTGTTCTCCGTGCTCTAGGTCCCACGCCCGGGCAGAGGATCAGCAACCCAGCCTCCGAGTCCACAGCTCCCTCAGAGCGGCCGTGTGAGGGCCCTGTGGTCTCCTCGGGGGGGGGGGCGGCCGTGTGAGGGCCCTGTGGTCTCCTCGGGGCGGCCGTGTGAGGGCCCTGTGGTCTCCTTGGGGGGGCGGCCGTGTGAGGGCCCTGTGGTCTCTGCGGGCGGCCGTGTGGGGGCCCTGTGGTCTCCTCGGGGCGGCCGTGTGAGGGCCCCGTGGTCTCCTCGGGGGGGGGGCGGCCGTGTGAGGGCCCCTGTGGTCTCCTTGGGGGGGGCGGCCGTGTGGGGGCCCCTGTGGTCTCCTCGGGGCGGCCGGACGCTCGCCGTTGTAGTCTGGGTGCTGGGTCAGGGCTGTTTGTTGCTCTTGTTTTCTGCCCTGCTCAGCTTAGGAGCTTCCAGGGTCTGCAGCACAGCCTGGCATGCAGTAGGCGCTCACTCAGTGTCTGTGGCGCAGCCTGGCATGCAGTAGGCGCTCACTCAGTGTCTGTGGCGCAGCCTGGCATGCAGTAGGCGCTCACTCAGTGTCTGTGGCGCAGCCTGGCATGCAGTAGGCGCTCACTCAGTGTCTGCAGCGCATCCTGGCATGCAGTAGGCGCTCACTCAGGGTCTGTGGTGCAGCCTGGCATGCAGTAGGCGCTCACTCAGTGTCTGTGGTGCAGCCTGGCTTACAGTAGGCGCTCACTCAGTGTCTGTGGTGCAGCCTGGCATGCAGTAGGCGCTCACTCAGTGTCTGTGGTGCAGCCTGGCTTACAGTAGGCACTCACTCAGTGTCTGTGGTGCAGCCTGGCATGCAGTAGGCGCTCACTCAGTGTCTGTGGTGCAGCCTGGCATGCAGTAGGCGCTCACTCAGTGTCTGTGGTGCAGCCTGGCTTACAGTAGGCGCTCACTCAGTGTCTGTGGTGCAGCCTGGCATGCAGTAGGCGCTCACTCAGTGTCTGTGGTGCAGCCTGGCTTACAGTAGGCGCTCACTCAGTGTCTGTGGTGCAGCCTGGCATGCAGTAGGCGCTCACTCAGTGTCTGTGGTGCAGCCTGGCATGCAGTAGGCGCTCACTCAGTGTCTGTGGTGCAGCCTGGCTTACAGTAGGCGCTCACTCAGTGTCTGTGGTGCAGCCTGGCATGCAGTAGGCGCTCACTCAGTGTCTGTGGTGCAGCCTGGCTTACAGTAGGCACTCACTCAGTGTCTGTGGTGCAGCCTGGCTTACAGTAGGCGCTCACTCAGTGTCTGTGGCGCAGCCTGGCATGCAGTAGGCGCTCACTCAGTGTCTGCAGCGCATCCTGGCATGCAGTAGGCGCTCACTCAGTGCGGGCGCTCAGAAATCCATCAGAATGGCACTGATTTATTTAAAAAGTTCGCTGTTGGAGTGAGGGAGCTCCTGTCTGCTGAGGGCCGGGGCCAGGGCCTAGGGGGAGCTGGAACGCGATGTGGGGCTCCAGGTCTCCCGCGTGGGAGGCAAGGACTGACCCTGACCGCTGGGGCCGCCCGGCTTCCCCCAGGACGACCCTGACCGCTGGGGCCGCCCCTGCCGCCCCCAGGACGACCCTGACCACTGGGGCCGCCCGGCTGCCCCCAGGATGATCCTGACCACTGGGACCTCCCGGCTTCCCCCAGGATGACCCTGACCGCTGGGGCCGCCCCTGCTGCCCCCTGACCGCTGGGGCCGCCCGGCTGCCCCCAGGATGACCCTGACCTCTGGGGCCGCCCGGCTTCCCCCAGGACGACCCTGACCGCTGGGACCGCCCCTGCCGCCCCCGGGACGACCCTGACCGCTGGGACCGCCCCTGCCGCCCCCGGGACGACCCTGACCGCTGGGGCCGCCCCTGCCGCCCCCGGGACGACCCTGACCGCTGGGGCCGCCCGGCTTCCCCTAGGACGACCCTGACCGCTGGGGCCGCCCGGCTTCCCCCAGGATGACCCTGACCGCTGGGGCCGCCCCTGCCGCCCCCGGGACGACCCTGACCGCTGGGGCCGCCCGGCTTTCCCCAGGATGATCCTGACCGCTTGGCCGCCCCGGCCGCCCCTGGCGTGCCTTAGCAGGGGCTGGGACAGAGGCCCTGGACCCAGGCGCTCTCTGCGCTGCCCCAGCGGGAGGAGTTCAAGCTCATTTATCTGAAAAGCAGAGTTACAGAGAGAAGGGGGGAGAGGGAGAGGGAGAGGGGGAGGGGAGGAGAGGGGAGGGGGCGGGCAGGGGAGGGAGAGAGAGACCTTCGTTTGCCTGTTCCAGATGCCCACGACAGCCAGGAGCCCAGAACCCCATCTGGGTCCTGACCGGCTGGCGGGACCCAGGCGCGTGGGCCGTCGCTCTGCCCCCCGGGCGCGCCGGCAGGAAGCGGGGTCGGAAGCGGAGAGCAGCCGGCCCAGCGGGTTTGGTTGTTACCCGTTATCAAGAGGCAGAGAGCCGGGGGACTGAGCGCGCCCTGTGTGGCTCCCTTCCCAGTTTGCGGCAGCTGGGGTGGGGCCAGGCCCTGGCTGGTGGGCGCCGGAGGCCAGCACGCGGGCGGTCACTGCTGTGTCAGCCGGAGGGCGGGCGGGAGCGCGGGCGGTGTGGTGCGGACACCGAGTGCCAGGGACTCGCCCACGCTTGATTGTTTCCAGGTCGCCGTCGTACTGAGTGAGACGGTGGGATGGCGGTGGACTGTGGCGGTGGCTGGCGGAGGGCAGTGCCCTGTGCGAGCGGGGCCTCCGTGCCAGGAGCGGCTCCCTCTCCCGCACAGGGAGGAGCCGGGCTGTTCCCGAGCTGCCTGGACGGTGGGGGAGCAGCTGGAGCCCCCGGTCCGGCTGGCGCGGGGCGGGCTGCTGCCCACCGGAGGGTGCCTGGGTCCCAGTGGGTTCCCCAGGTGAACTTGTGTAATGTAATTTAGGTGAACGACATGGATTAGGAAGTTCTTAAGAAAAATTTTCATTTCATTTTTGAAAGAGAAGTTTCCCATCCGCTGGTTCACTCCCTAAATGTCCACATAGCCAGGGCTGGGCCAGGCTGAAGCCAGGAGCCAGGGACTCCATCCTGGTCTCCCACACGGGTGCAGGGGCCCAGGGACTCCATCCTGGTCTCCCACACGGGTGCAGGGGCCCAGGGACTCCATCCTGGTCTCCCACACGGGCGCAGGGGCCCAGGGACTCCATCCTGGTCTCCCACGTGGGTGCAGGGCCCCAGGGACTCCATCCTGGTCTCCCACGTGGGTGCAGGGGCCCAGGGACTCCATCCTGGTCTCCCACGCAGGTGCAGGGCCCAGGGACTCCATCCTGGTCTCCTGTGTGGATGCAGGGGCCCAGGGACTCCATCCTGGTCTCCCACACGGGCGCAGGGGCCCAGGGACTCCATCCTAGTCTCCCACGTGGGTGCAGGGCCCCAGGGACTCCATCCTGGTCTCCCACACGGGCGCAGGGGCCCAGGGACTCCATCCTGGTCTCCCACGTGGGTGCAGGGGCCCAGGGACTCCATCCTGGTCTCCTGTGTGGGTGCAGGGCCCCAGGGACTCCATCCTGGTCTCCCACACTGGTGCAGGGGCCCAGGGACTCCATCCTGGTCTCCTGTGTGGGTGCAGGGCCCCAGGGACTCCATCCTGGTCTCCCACATGGGTGCAGGGGGCCAGGGACTCCATCCTGGTCTCCCACGTGGGCCCAGGGGCCCAGGGACTCCATCCTGGTCTCCCACATGGGCGCAGGGGCCCAGGGACTCCATCCTGGTCTCCCACACGGGTGCAGGGGCCCAGGGACTCCATCCTGGTCTCCCACACGGGCGCAGGGGCCCAGGGACTCCATCCTGGTCTCCCACGTGGGTGCAGGGGCCCAGGGACTCCATCCTGGTCTCCCACGCGGGTGCAGAGGCCCAGGGACTCCATCCTGGTCTCCTGTGTGGATGCAGGGGCCCAGGGACTCCATCCTGGTCTCCCACACGGGCGCAGGGGCCCAGGGACTCCATCCTGGTCTCCCACACGGGTGCAGGGGCCCAGGGACTCCATCCTGGTCTCCCACACGGGCGCAGGGGCCCAGGGACTCCATCCTGGTCTCCCACGTGGGTGCAGGGCCCCAGGGACTCCATCCTGGTCTCCTGTGTGGGTGCAGGGCCCCAGGGACTCCATCCTGGTCTCCTGTGTGGGTGCAGGGCCCCAGGGACTCCATCCTGGTCTCCCACACGGGCGCAGGGGCCCAGGGACTCCATCCTGGTCTCCCACGCGGGTGCAGAGGCCCAGGGACTCCATCCTGGTCTCCCACACTGGTGCAGGGGCCCAGGGACTCCATCCTGGTCTCCCGTGTGGGTGCAGGGCCCCAGGGACTCCATCCTGGTCTCCCACGTGGGTGCAGGGGCCCAGGGACTCCATCCTGGTCTCCCACGCGGGTTCAGGGGCCCAGGGACTCCATCCTGGTCTCCCACACGGGTGCAGGGGCCCAGAGACTCCATCCTGGTCTCCCACGCGGGTGCAGGGGCCCTGGGACTTGAGCCGTCACTGCTGCGTCCCAGCTGTGCACGGACAGGAAGCTGGGAGTGCGGGCGGAGCCGGGGCTGGGGCCCAGGCACTGGCAGTGGGTGCAGGTGTCCAGGCAGCATCGTCATTGCCGTGCCAAGCGCTGGCCTCAGAAGCAGCGGAGCGTAGGCATGGTGGACGGTCCGGGTGAGCCCCGCAGCCATGGCCAGCCTTCCGGCCCAGGTGTCAGGACTCCGCGCCGGCTGGAGGAGGCACCGGGGCTGTTTGCAGGAGAGCTGCAGCCCGGCCACGGTGGCGCCTGTGGTGACCGCCGCCGCCGTGCTGTACCCCGGAGAGCAGATGCCTGGGAGTCTGGTCCCGAGTGTCCGCTGCCCCCCGCGTGCGCCTCCTGCGGCCAGGGCGTCCCCCGCTGCCCCCGTGTGCGTCTCCCGCTACCCGTGGCGGCCCAGCTCAGCCAGGGCGTCCCCCGCTGCCCCCGTGTGCGTCTCCCGCTACCCGTGGCGGCCCAGCTCAGCCAGGGCGCCCCCCGCTGCCCCCGTGTGCGTCTCCCGCTACCCGTGGCGGCCCAGCTCAGCCAGGGTGCCCCCCGCTGCCCCCATGTGCGTCTCCCGCTGCCCGTCGCGGCCCAGCTCAGCCAGGGCGCCCCCCACTGCCCCCGCGTGCGCCTCCTGCGGCTGCTGGTGGCCCAGCTCAGCCAGGGCGCCCCCCGCTGCCCCCCGCGTGCGCCTCCTGCGGCTGCTGGCGGCCCAGCTCAGCCAGGGCGCCCCCTGCTGCCCGTGCTGGCTCCGTGTGTGTGGCCCCACCTCGCTCTCGTGCGGCCCCTGGGCTTCCAGAGATGAGGACGCGGGGCCCGGGGGCTGAGGGACCGCCGTGGAGTGTCACCCCGTGACGGCCCCACAGCAGGCGTCCTGGTCAGCTGCGGTGTGTCGGTGCCGTAGTTGAGGCCGTCCTGGCGTTGGCTACTGTCATGCAGCCGTCGCTACGCCGAGCGGTGTCAGGTTTTACCCGACTCACGCTAAGTGCGCTGCTCTGTCATCTCTGAGCGCTGGGAGGGTTTCTAGGGATGACTTCCGCTTCGTCTTACTGCTCAGCGGGCGTGTGCACGCGCCTGTGTGTGCCCCTGCGTGTGTGCACGTGTGTGTGTGGGTGCATGTATGTGTGTGCCCCTGCGTGTGTGCACGCGCCTGTGTGTGCCCCTGCGTGTGTGCACGCGCCTGTGTGTGCCCCTGCGTGTGTGCACATGTGTGTGTGCCCCTGCGTGTGTGCCTGTGTGTGCCCTGCGTATGTGCACGTGTGTGCACGCGCCTGTGTGTGCCCCTGCGTGTGTCATGTATGCGTGTGTGCACGTGTGTCACGTATGCATTGCGTACATGTGTGCACGTGTGTGTCACGTATGCGTGTGTGTACATGTGTGCACGTGTGTCATGTATGCGTGGGTGCACATGTGTGCACGTGTGTGTCACGTGTGTGGGTGCACATGTGTGTGCGCGCGTGTGTGTCATGTATGTGTGGGTGCACATGCACGTTGTGATTCTGTTACTGGAAACTCTATCCCAAGAACAAGACTTTGTCCTACAACTTTAAAGCAGCTATTTTAAAAACGTAACACTGTTTAAATGGCCGGTTGTTAGTTTTTTTGGGGGCAGCGCTGTGGCGTAGCAGGTAAAGCTGCCGCCTGCAGGGCCGGCATCCCATATGGGCGCCGGGTTCTAGTCCCGGCTGCTCCTCTTCCAGTCCAGCTCTCTGCTATGGTCTGGGAAAGCAGTGGAAGATGGCCCAGGTCCTTGGGCCCCTGCACCCATGTGGGAGACCCAGAGGAAGCTCCTGGCTGGTAGCTCCGGGTCAGCACAGCTCTAGCCATTGTGGCCAATTGGGGCGTGAACTAGTGGATGGAAAACCTCTCTCTCTCTCTCTCTCTCTGCCTCTCCTCTCTCTGTGTAACTCTTACTTGCAAATAAATAAATAAATGTATCTTTTTTAAAAAAGACTATTTTTTAATCTTTACAACAAAATCGCCCGTGTACCGCTTTTGAAAGTGAGCTTGTGCAGAGGGAGCACAGAGGCCTGTGTGGGGCCCCAGCCGAGTGGAGGTGCGCACTGCCCGCATGGGCCTCGGCTGCCTGAGAGGCCTGTGACAAGGCTAGCCCCTCGCTGTCTGAGAGGCCTGTGACAAGGCTAGCCCCTCGCTGCCTGAGAGGCCTGTGACAAGGCTAGCCCCTCGCTGTCTGAGAGGCCTGCGCACCAGGTTAGCCCCTCGCTGTCTGAGAGGTCTGCACACAAGGTTAGCCCCTCGCTGTCTGAGAGGCCTGTGACAAGGCTAGCCCCTTGCTGTCTGAGAGGCCTGCGCACAAGGCTAGCCCCTCGCTGTCTGAGAGGCCTGCGCACCAGGTTAGCCCCTCGCTGTCTGAGAGGCCTGTGACAAGGCTAGCCCCTCGCTGTCTGAGAGGCCTGCGCACCAGGTTAGCCCCTCGCTGTCTGAGAGGCCTGTGACAAGGCTAGCCCCTCGCTGTCTGAGAGGCCTGCGCACCAGGTTAGCCCCTCGCTGTCTGAGAGGCCTGTGACAAGGCTAGCCCCTCGCTGTCTGAGAGGCCTGCGCACCAGGTTAGCCCCTCGCTGTCTGAGAGGCCTGCGCACAAGGTTAGCCCCTTGCTGGAGTCAGAGCCTGGCTCTGGGAGGGTGTCCACTGCCCACACGGGCCTCGGTTGCCTGTGCAGACAAGGGGGCTCGTGCTGCACCTGCTGTCCTGGGAGTCTGAGGTTTAGAACGAGCCCGGCCGAGCGTGCCCACAGGACCAGCCCCCGTGAAGACCCCGCACACGGCGTCTCTGCCGGGCTCCCCTGGCTGACTGCACGACCTGTGTGTTGTCAGAACTTCTCGCTGGGGGACTGAGCACGAGCTGGGGGAGTCCACTGGGAGAGGGTTCCGGACGCTCGGCCCGGGCTCCCACCCCTGCCCTGCCCACCCTCCTGACTGAGCTCTGAGCGCGCCTCTGGCCGCGTCCTGGGGGCGGGGGGCCGGGGCTCCTCACAGATTTGTTGTTTGTTTCGAAAGGCAGAGAGAGAGAGAGAGTTCGCTCTTCCGTCACTGTTCACTCCCCAGACGGCTTTGGCGGGCAGAGCTGGACCAGGTTAAACCCAGGAGCCAGCCTTCATCCGGGTCTCCCCCGGGGGTGCAGGGCCCAGGCAGGTGGGGGCTGTGCGGGGCTGCTGGCGCCGACCTGTGCCCCTGTTTGGTCGGGCGCGTCTCAGGGAGCGGGAGGTGGATCTCTGATTTTCTCCCAAGTCTCTGGGTGTTCTCCAGGGGTCAGGGCCCGGCCCCCGCGGGGCCTCTCCTCCGGGGTGTTCTCGGGGGCACGGGCTGCAGGCAGGGAGAGATCCCGCCTTTTGCGCTCTGCCCCTCGGGCTCCCAGACGGCTTCCCAGTTCTTGTCGGACTCGCTGGGAGAAGTGAGAACCCAGGCGTCTCCGCCGGCTCCTCCGTGTTTAATTCTGCATGAGCCGCGGCGAGAGCTGTGCATTCGATCCCGGGCCGCGCGGGGTCAGGGCCTGTTCCTGCTCGAGTGTCGAGCGTGTGCCAGCTGTCGCCAGGCCCGGGCTCAGCACTTCACGCCGTATGCGCAAGGCGGGTGGCCCTGTGGGTGTTCAGGGGGGTGGCCCCTGGGGGTGGCTGGGGTGGCCTCTGGGGGTGTCCGGGGGGTGGCCCTTGTGGGTGGCCGGGGGTTGGCCTCTGGAGGTGTCCGGGGGTGGCCCCTGGGGGTGGCCAGGGGTGGCCCCTGTGGATGGCTGGGGTCGCCTCTGGGGGTGTCCGGGGGGGTGGCCCCTGTGGGTGTCCGGGGGGTGGCCCCTGGGGGTGGCCGGGGGTTGGCCTCTGGGGGTGGCCCCTGGGGGTGGCTGGGGGGGCCCCTGGGGGTGGCTGGGGGTGGCCCCTGGGGGTGGCTGGGGTCACCTCTGGGGGTGTCCGGGGGGGTGGCCCCTGTGGGTGTCCGGGGGTGGCCCCTGGGGGTGGCCGGGGGTGGCCCCTGTGGGTGGCCGAGGGTGGCCCCTGGGGGTGGCTGGGGTGGCCTCTGGGGGTGTCCGGGGGGTGGCCCTTGTGGGTGGCCGGGGGTGGCCCCTGTGGATGGCTGGGGTGGCCTCTGGGGGTGTCCGGGGGGGTGGCCCCTGGGGGTGTCCGGGGGGTGGCCCCTGGGGGTGGCCGGGGGTGGCCCCTGGGGGTGGCCGGGGGGTGGCCCCTGGGGGTGGCCGGGGGTTGGCCTCTGGGGGTGGCCCCTGTGGGTGGCTGGGGTCACCTCTGGGGGTGTCCGGGGGGTGGCCTCTGGGGGTGGCCGGGGGTTGGCCTCTGGGGGTGGCCCCTGGGGGTGTCCGGGGGGGTTGCCCCTGTGGGTGTCCGGGGGGTGGCCCCTGGGGGTGTCCGGGGGGGTGGCCCCTGTGGGTGGCCGGGGGTTGGCCTCTGGAGGTGTCCGGGGGTGGCCCCTGGGGGTGGCCAGGGGTGGCCCCTGTGGATGGCTGGGGTCGCCTCTGGGGGTGTCCGGGGGGGTGGCCCCTGTGGGTGTCCGGGGGTGGCCCCTGTGGGTGTCCGGGGGGGTGGCCCCTGTGGGTGTCCGGGGGGTGGCCCCTGGGGGTGTCCGGGGGATGGCCCCTGGGGGTGGCCAGGGGTGGCCCCTGGGGGTGGCTGGGGGTGTGTGGTGAGGGCCTCTGTGCTTGTCTGTCGTCTGGTCTGGCGCAGGAGGCCTTGTGTGTCCCACACAGTCTTTCCTTCACATTGGCTTGCTCGCGAGAGGGCCTCGGGCTAGGAGGGAAGATGGAGACCCCTCGCCCTGTGGAAATGTGGGGGGCTTTATGGTCGAATAAGGGGCTGCACCAGGTCTTCAGGTGCCTTGAACCCAGGGTCCGCGCAGGCCGACTGGGCCCCCTGCAGGCTCTGTGTGTCAGGGTGTGCGTGTGTGAGTCTACGTCTAGGTGAGTGTGTGTGCACGTGTGTACACGTGTGTGCCTGTGTGTCAGCGTCTGCACTGTGCAGCCCCCAGGGGTCAGTGCAGACAGGCGTCAGGGCTGTGCCGGGCGCAGCTCTGGCTGGAGGCGGGCAGCTGAGCCGTGGCGGTGTCCCCGTGGTGACAGGCGTCCTGGTGGCCCTGCTGTGTCCGGACGGCGCGGGGTCTTCAGTAATGAGCTCTTTGTTTTTCCTCCGTAGGGTGTTGCGTCAGGCGCCCTCTGAACCCGGCTCCCTGGACGCTGGAGACATGCCTGGGGCCCTGGCCGCGCGCCACCATGTATAGAGCGGGGGAGGCCGGGAAGCGGCCCCCTCGGGTGCGCAGCGTGGAAGTTGCCCGAGGCCGAGCCGGCTACGGCTTCACCCTCTCCGGCCAGGCGCCGTGCGTGCTGAGCTGCGTGGTCCGAGGGAGCCCCGCCGACTGTGTCGGCCTCCGCCCCGGGGACCAGATCCTGGCCGTCAACGAGACCAGCGTGCGGAAGGCTTCCCACGAGGACGTGGTGAAGCTGATCGGCCAGTGCTCCGGTGTGCTGCACATGGTGGTCGGGGAGGGCGCCGGCCGCGCCGACTCCTGCTCCAGCGACGACGAGGGCGGCCTCCACGACGGGAAGGGCTGGTGGAAGCCCCGGCTGGACTCCAAAGCCCTGGGCATCAACCGCGCCGAGAGGGTGGTGGAGGAGGTGCAGTCGGGGGGCATTTTCAGCATGATCTTCGAGAGCCCGGGCCTCTGCGGCGGCAGCTCGGAGCCCTCGGCGCTCACGCACAGGTCCCTCTCGGAGTCGGCAGCTCCCGGCAACCCGGGCCCCAGCACGCCGTCCCGGGAGGAGGCACCCAGGGCCGTCCACGATGACCCGGCGTTCGGCCCCGGCGACTGCGGCTTAGACGCGAGCATCTTGAACGTCGCCATGGTCGTGGGCTACCTGGGCTCTATCGAGCTCCCGTCCACCAGCTCCAACCTGGAGTGCGACAGCTGGCAGGCCATCCGGGGCTGCATGCGGCGGCTGCGGGCGGAGCACAAGGTCCACGCGCTCGTGTCCATGAGGATCCTGCACGACCGTGTGCAGCTGTGTGCCGACAAGGCCGGCGTGGTGGCCGAGTACCCGGCCGAGAAGCTGGCCTTCAGCGCCGTGTGCCCCGACGACAGGCGCTTCTTCGGGCTGGTGACCATGCAGGGCAGCGCGGGTGGGGGCCTGGCGCAGGAGGAGGAGGGCGCCCTGCGCACGTCCTGCCACGTGTTCATGGTGGACCCCGAGCTCTTCCAGCACAGGGCGCACCAGGGCATCGCGCGGCGCTTCGGCTTTGCGTGCACGGCCGACCCCGACACGAGCGGCTGCCTGGAGTTCCCAGCGTCCTCGCTGCCCGTCCTGCAGTTCGTGTCAGTCCTGTACCGGGACATGGGCGAGCTGATCGAGGGCGTGCGGGCCCGCGCCTTCCTGGACGGCGACGCCGACGCCCACCAGAGCAACAGCACTGGCAGCAACAGCGACAGTGGCATCGGGAACTTCACCCAAGAGGAGAAGAGCAACCGGGTGCTGGTGGTGGACCTGGGCGCGAGCTCCAGCAGGCACGGCCCAGGGGCCGGCAGTGCCGGCTGGGAGGCGGCCGGTGGAAGGCTCTCGCAGTCCTGGGGTGGCCCCTGGAACGGGGGCTTCTGCCATGACGCCGAGGGGAGCGCCCCCTTCGAAGCCACCCCCCAGGCAGACAGGCCCCGGGACTTGGGCAAGCACCTGGGACCCCCCTGCCACGGGGAGGCTCCCCCCGCCGCCTCCCGGAGCTCAGTGCCTCCCTCCAGGCGGGGCGCCAGCCAGCGGTGGCTGCCGGTACACGTGCTGCAGGACTGGCAGTGCGGGCACGCCAGCGACCAGGAGTCCTACACGGACTCCACCGACGGCTGGTCCAGCGTCAACTGCGGCACGCTGCCCCCTCCCATGAGCAAGATCCCCGCGGACCGCTACCGCGTGGACGGCAGCTTCCCACAGCCCCCGCTGGGCGCCCAGAGCGCCGACTGGCCCAGGAAGGCTCTGGGCGTGCAGAGCCTCTTCAGTCCCCATCGGAGCATCAGGAAGAGCAAAGACGACAAGAAGGTGAGTCTCCCGGGGCGGCCCAGGCGCCTGCCACGGCCCTCTGCCGGCTGCCACGGGGGCGCCGGAGCCCCTGCCTGTCCTCGCTGCTGGTGGCCCCGGCTCTGACTCCTCTTGATGGCCCCGGGCAGGACGTCAGCCGCTTGGAGGGTGGCGCCAGGGCTGCTCAGCTGGTGCGGGGCCTGACTCCTCCCACTCCCCCTGCTGCCGTGGCTGGCTGGCTCCTCCCACGTGGGCCCTGCGAAGTCCATTTTGTTTGTGACCCCCAGCCTGAGCCTTCCATGGGGTGAGAGGGATCCTCTGGGGGTGGGAGCACGCGATGCCCGCAGAGCTGTGGGCCCCATGGTGGAGCCCCCCGGGGCAGTCCCCGGCTGCCTCCCCCGCCGGAGACTGGGTCTGGGCGGGGTCTGTCCTTGTGCCCTGGGGCTTTGCCTTCCCTGCAGAGCCAGGGCGAGAGCCAGCGGCCTCCTCGGACTTCCCCTTGCGGGGGCCGGGCTGAGGTTGGCCCGGCGTTGGCTCCGTCGGCTTTCCAGGAATTTTGTTTCTGTATGTATTTCCGCTTTTGTCTTTGAGTGCTGCGAATGTGCAGAGGTGACCCCCAAAGGCTCCTGGGGCTGGCTTGGGCCAGGGACACCGGGGAAGCCGTGTGCTCCCCATGTGACGCCGTGGGCTTAGAGGTGGCCCCGGGCGAGCACAGCCCAGCTGGGGGCCTGCACGCGGCTGCTGGACTTCAGCCCAGCACGCACAGGGGGGCTCCGGCAGGGGCTGGGCCGCGGGTGCCGCCCGCCCGCCCGCCCGCCCCTCCTGTTTCCAGAGATGCGAGCCCTCGGGGTGGAGCCCAGCGTGGTGCCCGGCCGGCTTCCGTGGGCTGTGCGGGCCGGGCCTCGGGGGGCGGCTGAGTTGTTCTTGAAATGGGGAACCCGTCGTTTCTCTGGGTACCAGCGCTGTGGGAGTGACTGCGCTGCCCCGGCAGGAGGGCCTGGAGGGTCCTGGCGCTGCCCACACCTTCCCGTTGCCGGCGGCGTCACCCTTGGCAGGTGGGGTCCTCGGGGAGGCTGCAGACCCGTCACAGCAGACCCCGGCGACCAATCGGCACGGGAGCTGCTGGCCCTGGGCTCAGCCCCCGTGGGGGCCGGGCGTTGGAGTAGGCAGGGTGGGGTGCAGCCTCGGTTCCCGCTGCTGCACTGCCACCTGCAGCAGACCCCGCCCCGCCGACCCGCCGTGCGGTGCTGACTGTGGGGTGCCGGCTGTGGGGTGCTGGCTGTGGGGTGCCGGCTGTGGGGTGCCGGCTGTGGGGTGCCGGCTGTAGTAGTGCCGGCTGTGGCGGTGCCGGCTGTGGGGTGCAGCTATGGGGTGCCGGCTGTGGGGTGCTGGTTGTGGGGAGCCCGCTGTGGTGGTGCCAAGCTGCCTCACGAGGGCCCCTGGACGAGGTTGGGTGACGTGGTTCTCACCTCCGACAGGACACGCAAGTTCCTGGATGTGAGGTCACGTGTCCACGGTCAGGTGTCCACGATCGGGGCAGGAAGCTCTGTCGGCAGAGCTGGCCAGTGGGTGAGGGGACATGGGAGCCTGCTGGGCTGAGCTGCAGGAAGGGCCGGGCTGGGTGTCTGGTACTGGTACCGGTCTGAGCACAGCGGCACAGGTGGTCCTGTGTGCGCAGCGCCAGACCCTGGCTTTGGAAGCGTCGGCTCGTGACCAGGGATGATTGACACGCTGGAGTCGGGGCAGGTGGCCTCGTCCCGTGTCTGTCACTCTGAGAACGGATGCTGCGGTTAATGTTAACTAAAACACCAGGTTAAGTAGCAAAGCCAAGTTCTTAAACTGCCCGTGGAGTGGATTTTGAAAATTGTGCTGAAAGATTTATTTAAAAATTAGAGAGAGAAAGGGAGGGGTCTTCCATCCGCTGGTTCACTCCCTAGATGGGCTGGGCCAGACTGGAGCCAGGGCTTCCCGGTGTCGCGTGGGGAGCGGGCACCCACGCCCTTGGCCAGACTGGAGCCAGGCCTCTTCCGGGTGTCGCGTGGGGAGCGGGCACCCACGCCCTTGGCCAGACTGGAGCCAGGCCTCTTCTGGGTGTCGTGTGGGGAGCGGGCACCCACGCCCTTGGCCGCCACTGGAGCCAGGCCTCTTCCGGGTGTCGCGTGGGGAGCGGGCACCCACGCACTTGGCCAGACTGGAGCCAGGCCTCTTCCGGGTGTCGCGTGGGGAGCGGGCACCCACGTCCTTGGCCACCACTGGAGCCAGGCCTCTTCCGGGTGTCGCGTGGGGAGCGGGCACCCACGCACTTGGCCACCAGACTGGAGCCAGGCCTCTTCCGGGTTTCGTGTGGGGAGCGGGCACCCACGCACTTGGCCGCCAGACTGGAGCCAGGCCTCTTCCGGGTGTCGTGTGGGGAGCGGGCACCCACGCACTTGGCCGCCAGACTGGAGCCAGGCCTCTTCCGGGTGTCGCGTGGGGAGTGGGCACCCACGCACTTGGCCGCCAGACTGGAGCCAGGCCTCTTCCGGGTGTCGCGTGGGGAGCGGGCACCCACGCACTTGGCCGCCAGACTGGAGCCAGGCCTCTTCCGGGTGTCGCGTGGGGAGCGGGCACCCACGCCCTTGGCCGTCAGACTGGAGCCAGGGCTTCTTCCGGGTGTCGCGCGTGGGGAGCGGGCACCCACGCACTTGGCCACCCCAGGAGCCAGGCCTCTTCCGGGTGTCGTGTGGGGAGCGGGCACCCACGCACTTGGCCACCAGACTGGAGCCAGGCCTCTTCCGGGTGTCGCGTGGGGAGCGGGCACCCACTCACTTGGCCACCCCAGGAGCCAGGCCTCTTCCGGGTGTCGCGTGGGGAGCGGGCACCCACGCCCTTGGCCACCCCAGGAGCCAGGCCTCTTCCGGGTGTCGCGTGGGGAGCGGGCACCCACGCCCTTGGCCACCAGACTGGAGCCAGGCTTCTTCCGGGTGTCGCGTGGGGAGCGGGCACCCACGCCCTTGGCCGCCGTCCGCTGCCTCCCGGGTGTGCACCCGCAGGAAGCTGGCCCAGAGCGGAGCTGGGGCTCAAGGCCAGGCCCTCAGGTGCGGCCTCTTAGCTGGGGCGCTGAGAGCCCACTCCCAGCACCGCGGTCGCGCTGGGCGAGAGCCCCGGTGACCCCACTCTAGCTGCTTGTCAATGGTTGCTGTCTGAGGTCCTGGGCTTGGGGCTCCGGCGTCGGGGTTCCGAGGGGGCACAGCGACCCCTGAGGGTGGCAGAGCCAGCGGGGCCCAGCGACACACGCTGGGTCTGGAACAGGAGCCGCCGTCACAGCCACAGGGAAGGGCGCAGCGCGAGCCCCGTGGCGGCTGAGCGAGTGCGGACCTCGCTGAGACGGGGTGAACCCGACCCCTTGTTGTTGACTGGCTTAAATCTGCCCCACAGGGAATTTGGGCCCAGGGGTGGAAATCAAACCGGGCCGCTGTGGCGCCCTGGGGTAAGCCGACCCCGAGACAGCGGCGTCCCCATCCACGTCCTAGCCAGCTTGTGCCGGTGCACACCCTGGGGGGCAGCCGCGGTGGCTCAAGTACCTGGGCCCCTGCCGTCCACGGGGCCCAGGTGGAGCTCCAGGCTCCCGGCTTCGGTCTGGCCCAGCCCTGGCTGTTGCAGCCATCTGGGGACTGAACCAGTGGATGGAAGACCGACCGACCTCCCTTCCTCCCTCCCTCCCTCCCTCCCTCCCTGCCTCTCTCTCTCTCTCTCTCTCCTCTCTCTCTCTCTCTCCACCCTGCCCTGTCACTCTGCCTTTGGAGTGATGACTAAATCTTTTAAATAAAGAAATGGAATTGGGTCCTATAAATGAAGGTGCATTTAAAAGTTGCATGCCTGGGGCCGGCGCCGCGGCTCAACAGGCTAATCCTCCGCCTTGCGGCGCCGGCACACCGGGTTCTAGTCCCGGTCAGGGCGCCGGATTCTGTCCCGGTTGCCCCTCTTCCAGGCCAGCTCTCTGCTGTGGCCCGGGAGTGCAGTGGAGGATGGCCCAAGTGCTTGGGCCCTGCACCCCATAGGAGACCAGGAGAAGCACCTGGCTCCTGCCTTCGGATCAGCGCGGTGCGCTGGCCACAGCAGCCATTTGGGGGGTGAACCAACGGAAGGAAGACCTTTCTCTCTCTCTCTCTCTCTCACTGTCTAATAAAAAAAAAAATGGTTGCATACCTCGCGCATCTGTCTGCCGTAGAACTCGGGCTGTCACGCTGGAGGCGGGAGCGAGACAATGAGTTCCTTTACCAAAGTGCTGAGCTGTCAGCCGAGAGCCCGGTGCGCCAGAAGCCTCCCGACGGCCCGAGAGCTGTCTGGCCTCCTGCACGCCCTCTGGGAGCCGTGTCTGTGCCTCCTGGGGTCACCAGGGCTCTCGGGGTGCTGGCCTCCACGTACCGGGATGTGGCAGGCATTCCCCGACAGGCTCTCCTACCGGCCCGAGCCATGGCTGTGTTTGCCAGGAGGTGTAGCATCAGTGAAATTTCCAGAAGACTCGGGCCCCTGCACCCACGGGGAGACCCAGAGGAAGCTCCTGGCTCCTGGCTTCAGCCTGGCCCAGCGCCGGCCGTTGCAGCCATCGAGGAGTGAACCAGTGGGTGGAAGACCTCTCTGTAACTCCGACTTTCAAATAAATGAATTAATTTAAAAAAAAAATGAGCTTCAGTGGTGTGACAGCAAAGTTGCAATAGTAGCTGCCCCTCCCGGGAAAACCGAGCGCTGTCCAGGGCTGGGAGGACGCCCGGCCTCCTCACGAGCCTGGTGGCCTCCTGTGGCGCCGGCTCCCGCGCAACCCCTGCCCTGCACCTGCAAGGGACGCCGGGAAATGCAGGCTGCAGCAGGACAGGCGTGCGCGCAGCCAGAACACCATGGCCATGTGAGACGGGGGCAGGCGCTGCCACGTGTGCGAGCCACCCCGGCCCCCAAATGCACCCCTGCAGCGTGGGCTGTGTCTGTGTAGACGTCTCAGCTCCAAGTGAGCCTGTGCACCTGACCTCGCAGGTGCTGGGCGTGGCGGGGCGGACGCGCCAAGCACAGGAAGTGCCCGCCGTGGCCCTGGAGAGCCGGGGGCGCTCGGGAGACTCTGACCTTGCATTCGTTTTTTATGATGGGGTTGGAGAGAGATTTTATTTACTAAAAAGCTCCTTTAGGGGAAAATATTATTTTCCTTTCATTCTGGTGTAAGAGCAAACCCTGAGGGCGTGGGCGGGGACTGCGGCACAGGCAGAGGCTCTGGGCAGTTTTCCTGGGAAGTGAGAAGTTTTATTTTTTATTTAGTTATTTATTTTATTTTACTTTTTAATTTTTTTTGACAGGCAGAGTGGACAGTGAGAGAGAGAGACAGAGAGAAAGGTCTTCCTTTGCCGTTGGTTCACCCTCCAATGGCCGCCGCGGCCGGCGCACCGCGCTGATCAGAAGCCAGGAGCCAGGTGCTTCTCCTGGTCTCCCATGGGGTACAGGGCCCAAGCACTTGGGCCATCCTCCACTGCCTTCCCGGGCCACAGCAGAGAGCTGGCCTGGAGGAGGGGCAACCGGGACAGAATCTATTGCCCCGACCGGGACTAGAACCCGGTGTGCCGGCGCCGCAGGCGGAGGATTAGCCTAGTGAGCCGCGGCACTGGCCTTTTTTTTTTTTTTTTTTAATTTATTTTTTTATTTTTTAGTGAGAAGTTTTAGAAGAGGCTGCCAAGGAGTCCCAAGGCCCCTGGCGAGGGCCCTGTGTGCGCTGCCCCCACAGGCTGAGCCTGCCCTGCTCGCCAGCCCAGGCCAGACAGGAGGCAGCACGGGCCGTGCGTGCAGACGAAGCTGGTGCCATGGAAGCAGTGCCATGCGCCCCGCGGTGGGGCTGGGGTCCCCGGGGTGTGGGAGCCGTGAGGAGTGGGCGGGGAAGCCGACAGCGTCCGTCCCCAGCCCGGGCTCCCGGAGGCGCTCATGCCATGGCACCGTCCCCCTGTGGTTGTGTGCGGTCTCCAGCGAGGGGGGCTGTGGTAGCCCGGCGGCCCCGCCTGCCTGTGGAGCCCGCTGGTGGGAAGGCCTCTGCGGACGGCTTGGAAGGGCAGTGCCGCTCCAAGGGTTGGTGCAGGGTGCTCCGCGTTTCCACTGTGTGGGCGCCACTGTGCACGCGCTCCTGGCGATGCCACGGTGAACGGCAAAGCCACTTTTTCTGTTCATTCTCATTTTATTGCAAAGACGGGCAGAAACAGTTGAGAGAGGTCGTCCGTCTGCTGGGTCCACGTCCAAAGGCCCGGAACAGCCGGGACAGGCCAGGCCGAAGCCGGGAGCCTGCAGCTCCATCCAGGTCTCCCACGTGGGTGGCAGGGCCCACGTCCCTGAGCCGTCACCTGCTGCTCCCACCTGCACAGGACTTGAACCAGGGGGTGGGGTGGCCAGGCCCTGCGGTACAGGATGTGGGCGGCCCAGGCGGAGGTGCAGGGCCCAGCCCAGCCCCTCTCACGGTGAGCGCTCCTGGCGCCGGCCCCAGTCCCTGTGAAGGTGCAGTGTTGCCCAGGGCTCCCTCCTCGCGGCTTCCACTTGCAATTCTGTGAACCTGAACTTGGGTTTCTTTGTTGAAGGCAAGAGGGCGAGGTCTGCTCTGGGCTCAGAGAACTTAGCAGAGGGAAGGCGGGCAGGAGCGGGGACTGCCCTGGGAGGTCCTGGAAGCGCCTGGCCCCGGCCGCCGCCCTGCATAGCAGGGTGAGGTCAGACAGGCTGTTGGTGCAGCCGGAGGGAGACCGGCCTGGGACCCTCAGGGGAGCTGGGCTCACCTGGGGCATGGGGTGGGGGTGGGGTGGGCGAGGGGCGCGTCTCTCTCCCTTCGTCCCCTCACCCCAGCACCCCACTGTGAGCCAGAAGGCTGGCGCCATTTCAGGCATAGAGTAGCGGCTGCCCCGGCTCAGCTGTGTGTGCCCTGCAGCTGCAGCCGGCGGTGGGGTCGGTCCCCGCGCTGGGCCCACCCAGGGAAGGGCGCCGCGGGGGCTCTTGTGCCAGCGCAGTGGCAGGGAGGGGGGCTGAGGGGCTGTGGCCGCAACCCTGAGGCCCGGGTTCCCTGAGGGAGAAGCCCCGTGCCCCTCTGACTTCACTGGCTGGGGTTCCAGGGACCCCCAGGCTCTGCCGACAGGACAGGCCGGCGGGAACAGGGGGCCATGCACCCCTTGGCCGCGGGAGCCCTGGGTGCTGAGACGGTGACGACCACGCTGTGGCTGTGTGGGAGGGGCAGGGCGTGGCCGGGACTGTGCACCAGGAGTGCTGAGCCCCCGCATGGCTCGGCTTGAAGGAGGGGCCGGCAGGGAGTGGCCACCCGCTTCTGTTCGGGAGGGTACAGCAGCCACCCCCATACTCCCTCCACCCTGCAGCAATGCCCAGGGCTCCCTGGACACGCCCACCCCAGACAAAGAGCCCACCCGGTCCTGAAGTTCCTTCTGCCTGGCGAGGGCCAGAGGGGCTGATCCTTTGTTCTCACTGGACTGTGGGGGACAGAAGTGCCCCCCAGGAGAGCAGGAGACAGAGGTGCCCCCTCCCCCTCCCCCCAGGAGAGCAGGAGACAGAGGTGCCCCCTCCCCCCAGGAGAGCAGGAGACAGAGGTGCCCCCTCCCCCTCCCCCCAGGAGAGCAGGAGACAGAGGTGCCCCCTCCCCCCAGGAGAGCAGGAGACAGAGGTGCCCCCCCCCAGGAGAGCAGGAGACAGAGGTGCCCCTCCCCCTCCCCCAGGAGAGCAGGAGACAGAGGTGCCCCCTCCCCCTCCCCCCAGGAGAGCAGGAGACAGAGGTGCCCCCTCCCCCCTCCCCCCAGGAGAGCAGGAGACAGAGGTGCCCCCTCCCCCCAGGAGTGCACAGTGAATGACCTTAGGTCAGGAGGATTTCCCCTGGTCAGGTGTCCGGGGCAGGTGGTCAGGTGCCTGCCTCACGTCCAGTGCACCTGCTTCTGCTCCCGGCCCTGCCTGGGCCCTGGCAGCCGTGGGCTGGTGTGCCTGGGCGGAGGCCTCGCTCCCGGCCCTGCCTGGGCTCTGGCAGTCTTTTCAGGACTGGAGCCGCGGATGGAAGATCTCCGTCTCTGTGCCTTCCAAAGAAAATGGAAAAGAAATAAAGACATTTTAAATAGTTTATTTGCGTTAATTTTCTATGAATAGAACCAAGTGGGATAGAGGCCGGTGCTGTGGCATAGCCGGTAAAGCCTCTGCCTGCGGTGCCGGCATCCCGTGTGGGCGCTAGTTTGAGTCCCGGCTGCTCCACTTCGGATCCTGCTCCCTGCTGTGCCCTGGAAAGAAGTGGAAGATGGCCCAGGGGCAGACCCGGAGGAAGCTCCTGGCTCCTGGCTGCAGCCTGGCCCGGCCTCGGCCATTGCAGCCATTTGGGAAGTGAACCAGCGGATGGAAGACCTCTCTCTCTCTCTCCCTCTCTCTCTCCCTCTCTCTCCCTCTCCCTCTCTCTCTCTCTTTTTCTCTCCCTCTCTCTCTCTCTCTCCCTCACTCTCTCTCTCCCTCTCTCTCTCTCTCTCGCTCTCTCTCTCTCCTCTCTCTCTCTCTCCCTCTCTCTCCCTCTCTCTCTCTTTTTCTCTTTCCCTCTCTCTCTTTCCCTCTCTCTCTCCCTCTCTCTCTCTCTTTTTCTCTCCCTCTCTCTCTCCCTCACTCTCTCGCTCTCTCTCTCTCCCTCTCTCTCTCTCGCTCGCTCGCTCTCACTCTCGCTCTTTCCTCTCTGCCTTTCAAATAAATAAACAAACAAATCTTTAGAAGAAGAACCAAGTGGATGGAGGTGGTGGTCCCTGTGTGGGGGATGGGTGTGCTCTACGCGCAGCTCCGTGGCGCCCCCTGTCGCGAGGCAGGTGCTCCTACACGTGGGTTTGTTTCTGGGTTCCCCGTTCTCGGTCAGCACCCTCAGCATTCCTTTGGAAGGTATTACAGCTTTATTTTTTAAAGATGTATTTATTTATTTGAAAGGCAGAGTGACAGAGAGACACAGAGGGAGGTCTTCCTTCCACTGGTTCACTCCCCAGATGGCCACCACGGCCAGGGCTGGGCCAGGCCAAAGCCAGGAGCCAGGGCAGGGCTGGCCTCCCACACAGACGGCAGGGACCCAAGGACTTGGGCCGTTGTCCGCGGTCCCCCAGGCTGGATTAGCGGCGTGGAGAAGCCGGGACTCAAGCAGGCCCTGACCCGGGGTGTGGGCTTGTCTGTGTCACAGGGGGCCGCCCCTCGGAGAGGGAGGTCCCTGCCTCGGCTGGGCCTGCCCCTCTCGGAGGTTCGGGACAGCGTTGAAGGCCCGCGTGCTGTGCGGGCCTCGTGGCCTGCCACGTGCCTGCTGCGTCTGGAGGAGTCTGAGCCGTGAGGCCGACCCCTCCTGTGCGGGGCGGCGTCTGCTTCTTTCTGTTTCCTTTTTATTTCCGGCAGAACCGCGTGGCTTCCTCCATTCGGACTGGGTTCTCTACTCTGTGTGGTTTACTGGCGTGAGCAGCGGCGCCTTAGTAAACGGTGCGCGCGGGTTCTGGGCGCCGCGGGCCGGGGTGGGCTTCTTTCCCTGTCCAGGCGTCCTGTCGTCTGCCCCTTGTTCTCTAAGACTCATTCCTGTGACAGGAGCTCAGATACACGCACAGCGGCCAGGGCCAGGCTGGAGCCGGGCTCGCCGGCTGCCTCCCTGGGCGCGTTAGCAAGAAGCCGGATCAGAAGTGGAGCGGCTGGGACTCGAACCCTCACTCCCGAGTGGCAGGTTAACCGCTGTGCCACTGTCCGCCCCCGGTTTCCTGGTGCTACCGGGCTGGTCCTGCTCCCCTGACATGTGGACGTGGCCCTGCCTCGCAGAGGCCCAGGTCCCAGCCACTCCCTCCTGTCCCCGTGCCGCCCTCGCTGGCACTGAGCCACCCCTTCCCTGTGTGGTGCTGGCTGCTGACGGCTGCTGTGGGCCCCCCCCTTCCCGAGCAGCCCCCCACCCCCATGCTACAGGAGAGGCGGCGGCTGCCCCCCAGGGCTCTGCTGTCTCCCCCACACAGGGTGTCTCGCCACGTGCTGGTGACTGCCGGGCCTGGCCTTGTCCCGCTGGGCTCCTGGTCCAGGGTGAGGCCGCGTGGGAGACGGGAAAACTGCATTACGTCAACATGTGAAACTGCACGTGTGCGTGTGGGGTCAAGTCAAGAACGTGCAAAGAATCCTCCGCTCGCCAACAAAGGAGGGAAACAGGCAGATCTAAAAATAGGCAAAGCCCCTGAATAGACACTTCGTGTTTTTTTAAGGATTTATTTATTTATTTGCAAGTCAGAGTTACACACAGAGAGAAGGAGAGGAAGAGAGGCAGAGAGAGAGAGGGAGAGAGAGTCTTCCATCCGCTGGTTCACTCCCTAAATGACTTCAATGGCCGGAGCTGCGCTGATCCGAAGCCAGGAGCCAGGAGCTTCTTCCGAGTCTCCCATGTGGGTGCAGGAGCCCAAGCACTTGGGCCATCTTCCACTGCTTTCCCAGGCCACAGCAGGGAGCTGGATTGGAAGTGGAGCAGCCGGGACTCGAACCGGCGCCCACATGGGATGCCGGCCCTGCAGGTGGTGGCTTTACCCGCTGCACCACAGCGCTGGCCCCTTGAATAGACGTTTCTACCGAGGGCATGCAGAGGGACAGTGCTGAGGGCCAGCCCCGTCGGGCAGGTGCAGCAGGGTGGCCGCTGTCACACTGTGGGGAGTGTCAGGTCGTGGGCTGCCGTGGAGGACAACGTGGCCGTCCCACGGAACGGCAGCAGGGACCGTGCAGACGCGGCGTGGGAGTGACCGAGCGCCCTTGGACAGGTGCACGGAGAGCGGCACCCAGCCGGGAAAGGAAGGGGATTCTGAGCGCGCTCCGTGTGGAGGGACCGTGTGGCTGCTGCTCCGAGTGCCACAGCCGATCACAGGGGGTGGGGCGCCGCGTGGCTCTCGCGAAGCCCCTCGGGAGCAGTGGGGGTGCCAGGCCCGCGGTGGGGACAGCGCCCCAGGGAGGCCGTTTCCGTTTGGGGAGCTGAGGCTCTGGAGACGGCGGGTGGTGATGGTCGCATAGTGAACGCCTCTGGTGCCATGCACTGGGTGGCAGGGTGAGTCTTGTGTGTATCTGAGAATTAAAGTTGTGACCAGTCTTTGTGTGTCGAAAGAAACCAGGTGTCGCAGGAGCAAGCCCGCCCGCCCCTCCCACCTCACCTCTTGGGCTGAACGGCGCCCGGTTCCAGCCCCACCCCACTGCTGTGGGTGGCGACTTCTGCAGGGGCCCTGGGGTCTCCCTGACGTGCCCTGGCACCTGCATGCAGCCCCCGGGCCGCAGGCCGCGCTGGCCTCCTGCGGTGCTCCGTCCACTGACTCTCAGGGCGCTCTGTGCAGCTTCTGAATTAGACCAGCCGGGGCGCAGGAGTGGTGGCGATTTTCCGAGTTGTCCGCGAGGGGGCGGCCGAGAGCCGGTGGCAGGAGCGCCGTGGGGAGGCTGGAGCGGCCCGGGAGGCCTGGCTCGAAGCTTCCCGGCCTCCCTGCTTGCTGGACCTGTTTTTTCTCCTTTAAATTTCCGGGCCCCACAGCAGGTGGTGTTTCAGGAGGTGCACCTGCCCCAATGAGGCACAGCCCGCCCGAGGCACAGCCCGCCCGCAGGGCTCCGGCGCACCAGGGCTGCTGGGCGGCAGGTGGCAGAAGGGAGAGGACGTGAGGCAGAGCTGTGTAACACAGCAGAGTTCCTGGGGAGGGTCCTGGGCAGTGGAGACCTCGAGAGAGCACAGGGCTGGAGGACCTGCTGGACAGAGCTGGGGACACTTGGCACCCGGGTGTCCGTGGGCAGCCGGGCAGGAATTCTGAAATTGGGGAGCTGCAGGGGCCCCCGTGCGGGCTGTGGTGCGGGGGCGCAGGAGGAGGGGCACGGCCTGCGGGCAGGGGTGGGCCCAGGGCAGGGCCGGGCTGTGGGCTGTGCCAGGTGCAGGGGCCTGGCCGAGTGGAGGCGTCACTGGACCTGATTCTGGAACTTTCCCGGAGGAAGCCACATAGCGGCCATTTGTGCGTGGGAACCCACAGCGTGTGGGATTCTGTCCAGCTGGGAGCTCCAGGGCCCCTCCCCGATCACCCCTGCCGCCCTCCAAGGACTCCCTGGGCGAGGGGCAGGCTTGGGGCGGTCTCGTCCTCGGATCCCCTGGGGTCACCGGGCTGCCCCGGCTCTGCTGTCTCCTGCGCAGTGCCGGGGCAGAGCCGCGTCCTCCCACAAGGGTGACCCCACGTTTCCCCCTTGCTTCCAGGGCTCGAAATGCGGGCGAGGAGCGGGCCCGGCACAGGACCGCGCAGCGCCCGGCGGCCCGGAGGTCGGCGGCGAGGTCCAAGAGGTTCAGCGCCACACGCTCCCTGGACGACCTGGAGGTGAGTGGCCTTGGGCGGGCTGCCGCCCACGCCGCCCACGCACCCTGCACCGGCTCCTCGCGTCCTCTGCGGCACAGGCGTGGGGCCCCAGGTAACGGGGGTGGGGGTGGGGGTGGCGGCCGTCCTGCTGCTGAAGGCGGGGGCTGTCACGGCGCCCGGCCTGCTTCCACGCGGTGGGGCTCCGGGGTCCCGTGGGGCAGCCACGGTCAGATGCGGCACTGCCTCCTGCTGTGGAGTGCCCTGTGTGACCCAGGTATGGCTGTGACCTGTGGCAGGTGTTGCTGCTGGGCCACGCAGGACCGTGCCCGTGCCTGCTCACGGTGGGCCCTGGCCGGCCTGGCTCAGGGCCCAGGTTTGGCTGTCGGGTTGTGCCAGCCCTCACCGTGCCTGTGGCTCCCGGCTCTGGGTCTCTCAGGAGGGAGGGCCGACAGCCCACGTGGCCAGACTCCTTGCCCTTCCCTGCCTGAGCCCCGCCTCTCACTGACTGCCTCCCGTGAGCCCAGGAGAGGGAGCGAGCAGGGTCCCTGGGGTGGGGGGGTCTGCGCCTCTAGGCTGTGCCTTGGGCTGAGCCTCTGACCCCTGGGTGTCTAGGGCCGGCCCCGCCCTCTGGGCCACCAGCACCCGCCCGGTGCTGCAGGCGCTATGAGTGCTGTGGGGGCCGAGGGGAGCCGAGGGTAGGCTGTGAGGGGCGTGGGGGCTATGCCGTGTCAGTGCACGGGGGTCAACGCCTTTCTAACAGAGCGGAAAGAAGGCGTTCCCAGGCGGGGTGCACGCCCAGGCACCGCCTCCTGGGGACGGCAATTCACAGATGTGGCGGGGGCCACCGAGAGTGTGTTGCAGTCGGTGGCCCTCCCTGTGGTGGGCTGCCCCCCAGCAGTGGTGAGCCCCCGCACCAGGCCAGTGCAGGGGGCTGCGGCCCTCAGCAGCTTCTAGTTCATCCCCACGTCTGCGGACTGGACAGGGAGGCCGTGGTGCACGTGGCTTTGGGTCAGCAGGAAGGTCTGGGCAGGCCCTTTTGCGACAAACTGCTTGGGCATGCCTGGGCACCGGTCCCTGGGGGGCGCATGGGAGACTCCCGGTCAGTGACACTCGCCGTGGCCGCCCCAGGCCGTCCTCCTCGTCCTGTTCTGGCCTCTGCGTCTGAAAGGCAGGACGGTGACGGCTGGGGGGCTGCCCTTGGCCCCGTGATCGTCTGCCGTTGGCGGATTGTTGGATTTCAGGGAGACTTATTTATTCATTTGAAAGAGTGACAGATCTTGCATCAGCTGGTTCACTCCCCAGATGGCATGATGGGCAGGGCTGGGCCAGGCTGAAGCCAGGAGCCAGGAGCCAGGAGCTCGTCTGGGTCTCCCACGTGGGTGCAGGGGCCCAGGGACTTGGGCATCCTCTGTCGTGTTCTGTGCACATCAGCAGGGAGCCGGATCGGAAGAGGAGCAGCTGGGACTTGAGCTGGCGCCCCACGGGCAGCCGGCGGCTGATGCTGAGCGGCGGAGGCAGGCGCTGTTTCTGACTCCATCCCGTGCTGCTCGGAGAAGGTGCTGTGCTCCCTTGGCATCTGTTTCTCGAGTCTGTGAGACCCAGCTTGTGGCCTGGCGCGTGGTCTGTCCCGGGAGGCGTCTGCTGCCACGGGGGCGGCTCTGGCAGGCCTGGCCACGGTGCTCAGAGAGGTCGGCCTCGCCATCCTCCAGCCGTCCGTGAGCTGAGAGCCGTTCAAGCCGAGCCTCCCACTGCTGGGTGCACGGGGAGAGAGTAGACGAGAGAGCGTGGCCTCAGACCCCACGCCGTGGACATGCGGGCCGTGCGTGGAGCAGGAACGCACAGAGGCGGCTCCACCCCCCCTGGCCTCGGACCCCACGCCGTGGACACGCGGGCCGTGTGTGGAGCAGGAACGCACAGAGGCGGCTCCACCCCCCCTGGCCTCGGACCCCACGCCGTGGACATGCGGGCCGTGTGTGGAGCAGGAACGCACAGAGGCGGCTCCACCCCCCCTGGCCTCGGACCCCACGCCGTGGACATGCGGGCCGTGCGTGGAGCAGGAACGCACAGAGGCGGCTCCACCCGCCCTGGCCTCGGACCCCACGCCGTGGACACGCGGGCCGTGTGTGGAGCAGGAACGCACAGAGGCGGCTCCACCCCCCCTGGCCTCGGACCCCACGCCGTGGGACACGCGGGCCGTGTGTGGAGCAGGAGGGGACACACAGAGGCGGCTCCACCCCCCCTGGCCTCGGACCCCACGCCGTGGACACGCGGGCCGTGTGTGGAGCAGGAGGACGCACAGAGGCGGCTCCACCCCCCCTGGCCTCGGACCCCACGCCGTGGACACGCGGGCCGTGTGTGGAGCAGGAGGACGCACAGAGGCGGCTCCACCTCCCCTGGCCTCGGACCCCACGCCGTGGACACGCGGGCCGTGTGTGGAGCAGGAACGCACAGAGGCGGCTCCACCCCCCCTGGCCTCGGACCCCACGCCGTGGACACGCGGGCCGTGTGTGGAGCAGGAACGCACAGAGGCGGCTCCACCCCCCCTGGCCTCGGACCCCACGCCGTGGACACGCGGGCCGTGTGTGGAGCAGGAACGCACAGAGGCGGCTCCACCTCCCCTGGCCTCGGACCCCACGCCGTGGACACGCGGGCCGTGTGTGGAGCAGGAACGCACAGAGGCGGCTCCACCTCCCCTGGCCTCGGACCCCACGCCGTGGACACGCGGGCCGTGTGTGGAGCAGGAACGCACAGAGGTGGCTCCACCTCCCCTGGCCTCGGACCCCACGCCGTGGACACGCGGGCCGTGTGTGGAGCAGGAACGCACAGAGGTGGCTCCACCTCCCCTGGCCTCGGACCCCACGCCGTGGACACGCGGGCCGTGTGTGGAGCAGGAACGCACAGAGGTGGCTCCACCTCCCCTGGCCTCGGACCCCACGCCGTGGACACGCGGGCCGTGTGTGGAGCAGGAACGCACAGAGGCGGCTCCACCTCCCCTGGCCTCGGACCCCACGCCGTGGACACGCGGGCCGTGTGTGGAGCAGGAGGACGCACAGAGGCGGCTCCACCCCCCCTGGCCTCGGACCCCACGCCGTGGACACGCGGGCCGTGTGTGGAGCAGGAACGCACAGAGGTGGCTCCACCTCCCCTGGCCTCGGACCCCACGCCGTGGACACGCAGGCCGTGTGTGGAGCAGGAGGACGCACAGAGGCGGCTCCACCTCCCCTGGCCTCAGACCCCACGCCGTGGACACGCGGGCCGTGTGTGGAGCAGGAAGACGCACAGAGGTGGCTCCACCCCCCCTGGCCTCAGACCCCACGCCGTGGACACGCGGGCCGTGTGTGGAGCAGGAAGACGCACAGAGGCGGCTCCACCCACCCTGGCCTCAGACCCCACGCCGTGGACACGCGGGCCGTGTGTGGAGCAGGAGGACGCACAGAGGCGGCTCCACCCCCCCTGGCCTCGGACCCCACGCCGTGGACACGCGGGCCGTGTGTGGAGCAGGAACGCACAGAGGCGGCTCCACCCCCCCTGGCCTCGGACCCCACGCCGTGGACACGCGGGCCGTGTGTGGAGCAGGAGGACGCACAGAGGCGGCTCCACCTCCCCTGGCCTCGGACCCCCACGCCGTGGACACGCGGGCTGTGTGTGGAGCAGGAAGACGCACAGAGGCAGCTCCACCTCCCCCACACCCAGGGCAGTGGGTTTTGCGGCAGACAGGCTTAGCCAGCGGTGCAGGGGTGCAGCACGCCCCGCAGCAGGGGTCCACCCGCCAGGACAGCAGGCACAGGGGAGGCTGGTGATGCCCAGGGCCGGGTGGATGTGAGCGGGGGCACCCAGCACATAGAGGGGTGGCCACCTCATGTGCCCAGGCATGTGTGCAAGAGCTCAGAACAGCAGTGCTCCCAAGGCCCCGCCATTGGAGCCATTTCAGTCCCCACCATGTGGAAGGAGAGCAAGGTGTGCGGTGTCGGTGCCAAGGAGCCGGGGCTGTGGGAGTGGGCCGTGGCTTTCTTAATGTGGAAGAGCAAGTGTGTGCCCTAGAGAGCGAGTGTGCCCTCAGTGAGTGTGCCCTCAGAGCGAGTGTGCCCTCAGAGCGAGTGTGCCCTCAGTGAGTGTGCCCTCAGAGTGAGTGTGCCCTCAGAGAGACTGAGTGTGCCCTCAGAGTGAGTGTGCCCTCAGAGCGAGTGTGCCCTCAGTGAGTGTGCCCTCAGAGTGAGTGTGCCCTCAGAGCGAGTGTGCCCTCAGAGTGAGTGTGCCCTCAGAGGGAGTGTGCCCTCAGAGAGAGGGAGTGTGCCCTCAGAGAGCGAGTGTGCCCCCAGAGAGCGAGTGTGTGCCCTGAGCAAGGGTGGGGGAGGGTGTGTGCACTGGCGCAGGGCTGGCTGCCCGCTGAGCACCGGGGTTGTAGGCTGTGCTCCTGGGGGTCGGCTGCAGGGTGCCCTGCATGCCGTGAGGCCTTTCACCTCACTGGACAGCCTGGGGCATCCGTGTGTGCAGTCGGCGTGTCTGTGCCTCCACCCTGTGCTCTTCTCGGGATTCGTGGACCAGCAACCACTCAGGGGCCGCAGGAGCATGGGTGTACCCTGCGCCCTGAGCAGCCTGAGCGCAGGGAGGGCGGGGCACTGGGGCTCTGTGCTGGGGCAGCCGGGCGAGGTGCAGGCCAGAGGTCATGTGGGACCATGGCAGCCGCTGGGGGAGCACTCTGGTGGTGACCTTGGCGGGAGGCCCTGAGGAGGCAGTGACCCGAGGGGTGGGGAGACAGGTGGCACCGAGGGCCTGAAAAGGCGTCCAAGTGGGGGCCCAGGCTGGGTGTGCCGACAGGGCCAGCCTGGCCCAGGCAGCCTGGGGACGCCCAGGGGGCTGCCGGCACTCTGCACTCTGCCCACTGGGGTTTGTCCACAGACAGTGTCCACGGCTGCTCCCTCATCACAGCTGGGCGTGGGCAGTGCTGTGCCTGAGGTGGAGCTGGCAGCCGGGGCTGGGATCCCGAGAGTACGGTGTGCTAGCACCCTGGGCATGTGGAGCTAGCACGCGAGTGTGCAGGAGAGGGGGTGAGTGTGGGTGCATGTGGGAGTGCGTGTGCAGGAGAGGGGGTGAGTGTGGGTGCATGTGGGAGTGCGTGTGCAGGAGAGGGGGTGAGTGTGGGTGCATGTGGGAGTGAGTGTGCAGGAGAGGGTGAGTGTGGGTGCATGTGGGAGTGAGTGTGCAGGAGAGGGGGTGAGTGTGGGTGCATGTGGGAGTGAGTGTGCAGGAGAGGGGGTGAGTGTGGGTGCATGTGGGAGTGAGTGTGCAGGAGAGGGGGTGAGTGTGGGTGCATGTGGGAGTGAGTGTGCAGGAGGGGGGGTGAGTGTGGGTGCATGTGGGAGTGCGTGTGCAGGAGAGGGGGTGAGTGTGGTGCATGTGAGTGTGTGAGGGCATGATTGTGGGTACGTGTGAGTTGGGAGTATGTGAGGGCAGGACGTGAGTGTGGTGAGTGTGAGTGTGGGTGTGTGAGGGTGAGTGTACAAGGGCAGGACGTGAGTGTGGTGAGTGGTCCTGGGTGCTGCTCTCAGTGGACCTGCGGCTGTCGCAGGGGCTCTGGGTCCCGGGGGAGGCGCGGCTGCTCTCCGACGCCAGCTCAGAGGTCGCCCCGGTGCCTGGGTCTCCTGTGATGGTGGCAGCACGGGACGAGGTGATTGGTCCTGGGCTCGTGTCTGTCCCTCACCTGTGGGAGGGGCTTGCTGGTGGGAGCGTTGCTGTTCTGTCTCAGTGGGCGCCGGTGGTCAGCTGTCCAGGCCACAAAACACAAAAGGGCTGCGGGCAGGACGTGGCTGTGGGACAGCCTGAGCCCGCGCACCGGTCCCGTCACCTGCCCCTTGTCCTGGCCGGCCCAGCTGAGCACAGTGGTGGCCAGGGAGGTGGTGCCCTCAGGGACGCCGTGTGCGGCCGGAAGATGAGCAGTGATGGGGCTCAGGGAGGGCTTTGCGCCGTGTGGTGGCCGTGAGGGCGGCACTCCCTGTGTTCAGCGTGGCCAGCTGGTGGACACATGGTTTGGAAGGCGCCGTGGCAGCGAGTGGCAGCCCGGCAGAGGCCTCAGGCCACAGAGGGCAGTGCAGGGCCGCTGCAGTCCCGTGGCCGCTGTCCGGAGCCCGAGCCTTGGGGTGCGGTCAGGTTTCCCAGTGACCCTGGGGACCGGCGGCAGCAGGACCAGGGACACGGAGGACACGGAGGGGATGGCAGTGTGCAGGCAGCTGGCGGGGGCTGGGGTGGGGTGGGCAGGTGCCACGCTGTGTGCCCGTGGGAGCCCCGGGCCCGGGATGGCTGCTATGGGGACAAGGCAGGGCCATCAGAGGCGTCCAGTGCGCGGCCCGGGTCCTCAGTCTGCCCCGACTCTGCCTGGGCACTGAGGCCCCAGCTGTGGCCAGACCTGCCGTCCTGTGTGCCCGCAGCCCTGCCCCAGGGACGCACACCCACGCCAGCTGCAGCGCTGCATGGACAGGAACGCTGGTTTCTCTGACCTCAGCTGGCCAAGGCCAGGGGCAGCTGTGCACACAGAGTGCACACAGGCTCACTCTGCACACGGCTCACTCTGCACACGCACTCGCTCTGCACTCACTCTGCACACGGCTCACTCTGCACACGGCTCTGCACCCGGGCTCACTCTGCACACGGCTCACTCTGCACACGGCTCTGCACATGGGCTCACTCTGCACACGGCTCGCTCTGCACACGGCTCGCTCTGCACACGGCTCTGCACACGGCTCGCTCTGCCTTCCCTCTCCTGTCCTCCTCGCGGCCTTCACACGCCAGTCCACGCTGGGAGAGAGAGAGAGAGAGAGAGAGAGAGAGAGAGAATGTTCTATCTGCTGGCTCACTCCTCAGATGGCCTCGATGGCCAGGGCTGGGCCAGACCAGAGCCAGGAGCCAGCAGCCAGGAGCCAGGAGCTCCCCCGTCTCCCACGTGGGTGCAGGGCCCAGGCGTTGGCCCATCCCCCGCTGCCCTCCCAGGTGCACGAGCAGGGAGCTGGGTCGGAAGTGGAGCCGCCGGGACTTGAACTGGCGCCCACAGGAGACGCTGGTGCTGTAGGCGGAGGCTTTACCCGCTGTGCCATGTCGGCCCCCTGTACACTCTTTACGTGAGAGGTTATCTTCATTCCCTGGTTTTCAAAATGTTCATTTTCATCTATTTGAATGACAATCGGGGGGGGAGGGGAGAGAGAGGGAGAGAGAGAGCGAGCGAGCGAGAGAGGGAGGGAGAGAGGGAGAGGGAGAGAGGGAGAGAGGTCTTCCATCCGCTGGCTCGCTCCTCAAATGCCTGCAAAGCCAGGGCCAGGCCAGGCTGGAGGCAGGAGGCTGGAGCTCCGTTCTGGGGTTGCAGGAGGTGCAGGGGCCCCAGCACTTGGACTCAGGGAGGGAGGTGGGCGTCCCGAGGTCCCCTTGCAGGCCCTGTTAACTGGGGGCCCGCGGTCGGACGCCCCGGCCTCCATGACTGGTGCCTGAGCCCCTGGCCCTGGAGAGACTCGAGTGGGCACAGCAGCCCGAGCCCCGCCTCCCGGAGCTGCCTCCTGGCCGGGCTGGGGGGTTACGGCCGGCCGACCGAAAGTGGGGGAGAGGGGCCGCACAGCGGTCGGGGGGGCCCCGTGGGGCAGATGGGAGGCCCCACGGCTCCCTCGGAGGGGTCCAGCGCAGTCCTTTGAATGGCTGCTGGAGGCTCGCAGGCTGGCCCTGCACCCGGGAGGTGCCTGTCCTGAGGGTCTCCAGGCCTCGGCCCCCCAGGCCCCGGGGCTCCAGGGGCTCAGTGAACACTTCCTGTTGCTGCCCCGCAGCCTGTGAGCTGCAGCCGGGGGGGGGGGGGCGGAGGGGGGGGGGAGACTGAGCCCGCCCCGCCCCACCCCTCCCGGCGCCTCGTGTGCTCCTGTGTGGGGCTGTGCTGGGTGCCCCATGCAGGCCGAGGCCCGGGGCTGTCCCGGCGTCATAGTTAGCTCCTGGACTCCGGGTGACCTCCTGTCACCCCAGCCTGCGGCCAGGAGCCCTGGCAGGACCTCAGGTCGGAGCTGGTCCCGGCCGTGAGCCAGGCTGGCCACACGGAGGACCCCAGGGGACAGTGGCACATGGGCCCTGGGTGGAGCAGCCGCACACACGGGACTGGCTGGGTTTCCTCCTGCACACGCCGCGGCACCCACATTGTGTCCGAGGTGAGCGTTGTGGGAACAGCGGGACCACTTCCGTGACCGTGTGGGGGGCCCTGGAGCACAGCTGGGACACGGCTCTTGCTGGGAACGGGCTGCCGGGGCCCCTCCAGCCGGCGCTCTGACTGCGCTGCCGGGTTGGTGACAGGCGCACTCCTGCCTTGAAGCCGGGGGCCGCTCCCCTCTGCCTTGAAGCCGGGGGCCGCTCCCCTCTGCCTCTCGCCTCGCCCTCAGTCCTCCGTCTCTCCGCCCAGAGGAGGAGGTGCGAGCGCCGCCCGCCGGGCCCCCACCCTCCGCCCCACACACCGGCCACTTCTCAGCCCATGGCCACAGGCCTCTCAGGAAGAGCACCTGCCGCCGAGGCCGGCTGAGCCGCTGACCACTTTCGTCTGGGCTCTTCCCTTGTGTGTGCCTGTGACGGGGACTGCCTGCTGGGTGTTCATGTTGGGGATGCGTGGGCTGGCCCACAGCGAAACACGGGGCAGCCTGTGTGTCCCGGCTCGAAGCCCCGTCTGAACACAGCAGAACACGGGGCAGCCTGTGTGTCCCGGCTCGAAGCCCCGTCTGAACACAGCAGAACACGGGGCAGCCTGTGTGTCCCGGCTCGAAGCCCCGTCCGGACCCCCAGGGCTGGGAGGGGTCCCAGAGCTCTCTTCTCTCTTTCTTTTACAAAGTTTACGGGGCTGGCGCTGTGCTGTAGCAGGTGAAGCCGCTGCCTGCAATGCCGGATTCCTACATGGGCGCTGGTTCAAGTCCTGGCTGCTCCACTTCCGATCCAGCTCCCTGCTAATGTGTCTGGGAAAGCAGAAGAAGATGGCTCATGTGCTTGGGCCCTTGCACCCACACGGGAGACCCGGAAGAAGCTCCTGGCTCCTGGCTTCATCCTGGCCCAGCTCCAGCTGTTGTGGCCATTTGGGGAGTGAACCAGTGGATGGAAGATATCTTTCTCTCTCTGTCTCTCTGTCTCTGTCTCTCTCTCTGCCTTTGAAATAAATAAAATTTTTTTTTTTGACAGACAGAGTAGACAGTGAGAGAGAGAGAGACAGAGAGAAAGGTCTTCCTTTGCCGTTGGTTCACCCTCCAATGGCCGCTGCGGCCGGCGCACCGCGCTGATCCGAAGCCAGGAGCCAGGTGCTTCTCCTGGTCTCCCATGCGGGTGCAGGGCCCAAGCACTTGGGCCATCCCCCACTGCCTTCCCGGGCCATAGCAGAGAGCTGGAGTGGAAGAGGGGCAACCGGGACAGAATCCGGCGCCCCGACTGGGACTAGAACCCGGTGTGCCGGTGCCGCAGGCGGAGGATTAGCCTAGTGAGCCGCGGCGCCGGCCAATAATTTTTTTTAAAAAAAGGTTTATTTATGGGACCCGTGTTGTGGCTTACCAGGTTAAGCCAACACCTGCAACGCCAGCATCTCATATGGGGACCAGCTGGAGTCCCGGTCGCCCCTCTTCCAGGCCAGCTCTCTGCTGTGGCCTGGGAAGGCAGTGGAGGATGGCCCAAGGGCTTGGGCCCCTGCACCCGCGTGGGAAACAGGAAGAAGCTCCTGGCTCCTGGCTTCGGATCAGCCCAGCTCCGACCATTTGAGGAATGAACCAGCGGATGGAAGACCTCGCTCTTGCTCTGTCTCTCCTCCTCTCTGTAACTTTGCCTTTCAAATAAAATAAAAATAAATCCTTAAAGTTTATTCATTTATTTGAAAGGCAGAGTAACAAAGAGGGAGAGACAGAGAGATCTCTTATCCACTGGTTCACTCCCCAGAAACCCAACTCAGCTAGGGCTGTGCCAGGTCAAACCGGGAGCCAGGAGCCAGGAGCTCCATCCGCGTCTCCCACGTGACTGCAGGGGCTCCAGCGCTCGGCCGCCCTCTGCTGCCTTCCCAGGTGTGTTCGCAGGAGTTGGAATGGAAGTGGGCAGAGCCGGCACTCCGACCTGGGAAGCAGGTGTTGCGAGCGGCAGCTCACCGGCTGTGGCACAGCACCAGCCCCGCAGAGCTGGCTGGGTTTGAGGCGAGGTCCCGGGGGTGGGGTTTGGACAGTGACGAAGCACCTTGGGGTGAGCCGCTCACCCCCAGGTCCCCAGGAGGCGGAGAGAGTGTGATGGCCCCGGCGTCTAGAAATGGCTTCTTTCCTCTGTTCGAAGCAGGATCCACTCCGACTCCCTCTTGGCTGCTATCTGTGGGCTGTCGTCCGGAGAGGGGCTCAGGACCACGCCGGACCCCACGGCTGGCCCCGGGAACGGGCACAGGCGCGTGGCGGTGTGGGGCAGGGCCGCCGGCGGCTGTGATGACGAGCAGGTGCCGGCAGCCACGGCTCGTTCTCCCGGGCCGCCGGAGGAAGCGCTGCACACAGGCGCGGCCGCCGTCTTTGTGTGCGCCTTTGAGACGGAGTCTGAGCCCTGGCACCGCGGCTGCCGGCAGTGTCCTGTTGCCACGGCGACGAGGGGGCGCCCTGCCATCCCTCGGCAGGGTCCTCCTGCCTGTGACGCACGGGCAGCCTGCGGGGCCACGTGGTCCCTTATAGATGCGCAGCCTGGCCGGCACGGAAGTTTCATTCAGCGAAGATGGACTTGGAAGAAGGGCTGTCGGGCGAGAAGGAGGCTGCGAGTGAGCAGCAGGTGAGTCAGGCCCGCGGCCCCCGCGGCCCCCGCAGCCCCCGCAGCCCCCGAGCCGCGGAGTGGACGGCAGCGCGGGAATGAGCCGGGCTGCATCGTGGGGTCGGAGTCGGTGCTGTGGCCGGCGCCAGCCGGGGCTGCTCTCCCTCGCCATGCGCAGAGCTCTGATGGGTGTTGAGAGAGGGACTGTGTGGACACACTGAGTGCCAGCTGGAGACGCTTCCAGTTCTGTAGAGCTGGATCTGCTGTGCGGGGCTGGGGCTGTGGGGGCTGGGGACGGTCCCCCCTGGGCTGGGGGGGCTGTGCTGGCTGGGGACGGTCACCCCCGGGCTGGCTGGGGACGGTCACCTCCGGGCTGGCTGGGGACGGTCACCTCCGGGCTGGCTGGGGATGGTCCCCCCCAGGCTAGGGCTGTGGGGGCTGGGGATGGTCCCCCCCAGGCTGGGGCTGTGGGGGCTGGGGGCGGTCACCCCCGGGCTGGGGGGGCTGTGCTGACTGGGGACGATCATCCCCCGGGCTAGCTGGGGACGGTCACCTCCGGGCTGGCTGGGGATGGTCCCCCCCGGGCTGGGGCTGTGGGGGCTGGGGATGGTCCCCCCCCCGGGCTGGGGCTGTGGGGGCTGGGGACGGTCACCCCCGGGCTGGGGGGCTGTGCTGACTGGGGACGGTCACCCCCGGGCTGAGGGGGCTGTGCTGACTGGGGATGGTCACCCCCGGGCTGGCTGAGGACGGTCACCCCCGGGATGGCTGGGGACGGTCACCTCCGGGCTGGCTGGGGACGGTCACCTCCGGGCTGGCTGGGGACGGTCACCCCCGGGATGGCTGGGGATGGTCATTCCCGGGCTGGAGTGTGCTGGTTGGGGACGGTCACCCCCGGGCTGGCTGGGGACGGTCATTCCTGGGCTGGAGTGTGCTGGTTGGGGACGGTCACCCCCGGGCTGGCTGGGGACGGTCACCCCCGGGATGGCTGGGGACGGTCACCCCCGGGCTGGCTGGGGATGATTACTCCTGGGCTGGGGCTGTGGGGGCTGCGGACGGTCACCCCAGGCTGGCTGGGGACGGTCACCCCCGGGATGGCTGGGGACGGTCACCACCGGGCTGGCTGGGGATGATTACTCCTGGGCTGGGGCTGTGGGGGCTGCGGACGGTCACCCCAGGCTGGCTGGGGACGGTCACCCCCGGGATGGCTGGGGACGGTCACCACCGGGCTGGCTGGGGATGATTACTCCTGGGCTGGGGCTGTGGGGGCTGCGGACGGTCACCCCAGGCTGGCTGGGGACGGTCACCCCCAGGCTGGCTGGGGACGGTCATTCCCGGGCTGGAGTGTGCTGGTTGGGGACGGTCACTCTCTGGGCTTATAAAGTTGAACTTGGCCGCAGAAGGTCTTCGCGGAGGTTTGAGAGCAGTGAGAACACCGCTTCCTTCCCTCCTGTGGCTGCGCCCGTCACCGTCACCGTGAGGGCAGACAGACTCGCAGTGTGTGCCGAAGAGCCCGCCGGTGGCGGGGGCTGCTTTGGCGTTGGTTCTTTCTGGGGAGCAGGAGGGGAAGGCACCGGCCTGGGGGTGCCCCGGTGCGGGCGTGGTGGAGGGAGATGAGCTGCTGTCGCCCCTGTCGGGTGGAATGGGGCCAGCTGTGCCGGGCCGGCAGCGGGCGGCGTGGGGCGTGGCCGCGCTGGGCCGAGGATGGCGCCGCCTGCAGGCGGCACTGCCCTTTGCACGGTCTGTCAGAGCAGATTTTAACAGCGCTGATTTCATTCTGAGTAGAAAATGCCACCAGGGATCCGCCCGTGCGCTTCCCCACACACGCGATCCGGGCTCCCTCGGAGACTTTTGCAAACTCCTAAAACTGGCATGGCCGTGGGTGTGTGAGAACCTGGCCGATGGGCTTGCTGCTGGAGCCGCGGGCGCCAGGGGCTCCCTCTCCCGGGTGCCGGCCCTCCCTCGGCTGCCGGGGGTAGCGTGAGAGGGCCCCCGTGTCCAGAGCCGCCCCCTGGGTCCTGGGGGGTCCCAGGGCTGTGTCTGCGGCCTGCAAGCTCCCACGGAAGCCCCTGCCGCTCACGCTGCCCACCCTCGAGGCTCTCGCCAGCCGGGCGACCTCGATTCCCTGGGGAACGTCCGTGTCCCCTTGCTGAAGCGAGATGACCGAGGAGACGCCAGAGCCACGACCTGGAGGGCCAGGCGGTCAGGGCAAGAACGCTCTCCGGAGGTCGGAGGTCGGCGCCGCACAGGGAGGCGCCCGCGTCAGGTGGAGCGAGCTGACTTCCTGCCACCCAGAGCTTTCGGGAGACCCCGGTGCTTTTACCCCTCCCCCACCCCGGGTCCTGCTCAATATTCGAGGATAACAGGGCGCACACAGGAAAGCGCAGGGTGGGGGGCCGGGGCTCCCGTGGGGGGCTGTGCGCCCGGGTCCGGGCATGGCTGAGCCCCGCAGACGCGGCTAAGGGAGAGGGACGGGGACGCGGGAAGACGGGCGCGTGGCCAGGGGTCGTCCAGGGCCCCTGGCACGGACGGCCCCCCCCCCGCCCTTCCTTTCCCGCTGGGCTGCTGAGGGTGGCCTAGAGTTGGCCAGCAGCCAGGCGGCCCCCTCAGGAGAGCCCCGGCCCGGGGAGGGCGCTGGTGGGGGCGGTGGAGCGGGGCTGCCAGCGCCGTGGGACGTGAGAAGCGAGGTGAGAGCCCTGCGGGGGCCGTGGCGCTGGCGGACGCCCCGGCTGCGCCGTCTCTGGGCAGCGTGGGTTGAGCTGAAAGGGCTCTGTGGACACTTTTGCATTTGACTGAATTTCTCCTTTTTAGCCCAAACTGATGAGCTCTTTCCTCTCAGCCTGTCTTGGCCACTCTTGCATGCTGGCTGCCTCGCGCTCACGTTCCCTGGGGCCCTGGGTGGGGTCCCCGCTAGGAGCTGTGTCCTGGGTGCCCGGCCAGCCTGGGGCACAGGGCAGGCCCTGAGCCTGGGGCCACTCCCTCTGTCACTCTCTTAAGAAAAGAAAAAGAGTGACACAGACACAGAGATACTTTCCGTCCACTGGTTCACTCCCCAAATGTCTGCAACGGCCAGGGCTGGGCCAGGCCAAAGCCAGGAGTCAGGAGCTCCATCCGGGTCCCCCGTGTGGGTGCAGGGGCCCAGGTATCTGGGCCCTCACCTGCTGCCTCCCGGGACACACATCAGTAGGCAGCTGGAGCAGAGGTGGAGGAGCCGAGACTTGAACCGGAGCCCCGTCCAGGGTGCTGATGGTGCCAGGGTGGCTGTACTGTGCACCGCGACCTCCCCTGGGCTGCTGGGACCCCCTCCTCACTGGCTGCACGGATTCTTCGTGCTGCTTCGGTCCTGCGCCCTGTGGAAGGGGGTTCCCCAAAACTACATCCCCCACCTTTCCGCCCCTCGGCCTGGCCCTGCACCCAGGGGAACAGCAGGAGGCGCCGCTCTGTCCCGGGGGCCCCTGCTGGCCCGGCCCGCGTGGGCGTGGGAGCCCTCTGTCTGCTGCTTCGCCTTCAAGCAGACGGAATGAGGCAAACGAGCCCGGGGAGGCCCACGGCGAGCGGACACTTTGCGGCATAAGTGCACGCCAGGTGCTGCTGCCTTGTCCGGGTCTTAGCAGTTTGTTGCTTATATTTCTTTCTTTGTACTCGGCCACTCTCCACATTCCAGCGAGGTGCAGCCTCTGGTTAAATAAGTGGTTAGTTCATATTTTTTATGACCAAGTGGGAGATTGTGTCGGGGACGCTGTGTATTCTAGAATTCCACAGGATAAAGCCTGACGGAGGTAGGTTCTTCACGGACACCCTTCGTAGGAACAACTTAAAACTTTCAAAACCTTGATTCAAGACAAAATGCCCTTGGGGCCGGCGCTGTGGCGTAGTGGGCTAAGCCTCTGCCTGCGGCGCCGGCATCCCTATGGTTGCTGGTTCTAGTCCCGGCTGCTCCACTTCCGATCCAGCTCTCTGCTGTGGCCTGGGAAGGCAGTGGAAGACGGCCCAGGTCCTTGGGCCCCTGCACCCACATGGGAGACCCGGAAGAAGCTCCTGGCTCCTGGCTTCGGGTCAGCCCAGCTCCGGCCGTTGCGGCCAATTGGGGACTGAACCAGCGGATGGACCCCTCTGTCTGTCTCTACCTGTCTATAACTCCGTCTCTCAAATCAATAAAATCTTTAAAAAATAAAATAAAGTAAAATACCCAGGAGTGCATGTGGCCGGGCAGATCTGCGAGCAGAGCCCGGGGCCGCCCCGAGCGCTCAGGCGGGCGACGGGCTGCGGCAGAAACGTGCGTAGTGGAGCCTGGAGCCGGGCTGCGGCTGCCGGGAGCTGTCTGGGCGTGGTGCCGTGTGCACTGGAGCACGGTGCTACCTTGCTCCCGTCGCCTGCACTGCTGTGAGTGTGACGTGCAGGCACGGAGGTCTGGGAGCAGCTGCGTGCCGGGTATCGGAGTGAGCGAGGTCCGTGGTGGCCCGGGGTGGCCGGGGTGGCCGGGGGTCTGGGGACCCGTGTGAGACGCCGTCCACAGAGGCCAGCACAGGTGAGCTGAGGACCTGAGCCTGTGATCGGAGCCGTGACGATGCCAGGAGAGTGGGAGGTCTTGGCGGTGCCTGCAGACGGGCGAGTGCACAGCAGGGGGCGCTGGCCGCAAAAGCAAAGCGAGAAAGTCTGCTGTTGGAGAGAACCTGGCTGCCGAGCGCCAAGGGGCCGGACGCCCGGACGTGGAGGGCAGGCTGGGGTTGCACCGAGAGATCTGCCAGGCCTCGTGGACGAGACGGCCGGACCCCGAGCCTGCAGGGACTTGCCGGGGAATGCCAACTGCGGCCGTCAGATAGGAGCCCGAGTCATCCTAATGACCACACGTCCACTGAGCCGTTAGGATGAGCTGTGTGAGGGCCGGGAAGCCCAGTGGAGACCCAGCAGCCGGATGGGAGAGTGGCCGTCCACACCGCCCTGTGGCTGTCGCGGCCTGGGACCATCGCCCCCTTGGTGGGGTGGGGTGGCCCAGCACAGGCGGGGGCCCCTGAGAGGAGCGGTGCAGGCGGCCTGGGCGCCTGTCCTGGGGGCAGGTGCACCGCGGAATGTCCCGCTTTGGGAAGAAGGGCGTGCGCCAGCTTCAGCCTCGTGGGAGGCGCCCCAGTCCGGCTGGGGGTGCGCGAGCCGCTGACCTCGAGCGTAGAGGCAGGAGGGTGGTGGGCCAAGGAGATGCCGGCCAGAGTCCAGTTTTTAAAAATGTTTTTTGAAAGATTTGTTTATTTATTGAAAGGCAGGGTGACAGGGTTCTTCCGGGCAGGGGCCGGGCTGGAGCCAGGAGCCCAGAGCTGCACGGGGTCCCCCTCCCACGGGGGTAGGCTGTGGGCTGATGGGGGTGCATGACTCAACCGCGTGGCGACTGCGTGGAGGGGCGCTGTGCCCCGAGGGGGCCGGAGGGCAGCAGACGGCGGTGTGGCCGTGGGCAGTGCGCGTGGGGGGTCGGGCCTCATCTTCACACTTTCACAAATTCTCGTACCGGAAACTGAATATTTGTAATTACACTGCGGAAGTCACTCTGCTTTCTTCTCCCGCCCTGAGACGCAGTGGGAGTCTGGGGGCTGCCTCCTAGAGTCCCTGACGCACCCGATGCAGCCGGCTGAGCCGTCTGTGGGGGCGGCGTGGGGGCCGGGCCCCCGGGGCTCAGTGCAGCAGGTTCTGGACTCTGGGCTCAAAAAGCAGAACAGGCTGTGCCGTGAACCCCAAGGCTGTGGGAATGATTTGGGGGTGACCAGCTGCCCCTCCGCACCCCTTTCCTACACCCAGCATTTGCCCCAGACACGGGTGCCCCACACGTGTGCCCAGACAGGGTGCCCCCAGGTACACAGGCCCCCAGCCACAGGTGCCCCCAGGTACACAGGCCCCCAGGTACACAGGCCCCCAGCCACAGGTGCCCCATCCCCCGCAGCTGTTTCCCTCCAGCCCTGGTCCCCACCCGCCTGCCCCACTGGGCACGGGCACCGACCCCTCCCGAAGCCCCTTCGCCCGCCCTGGTGTCCTTGTGAGGGGCGCAGGGGTCAGAGCTGCCCGGCTCTCGCTCCCGGCACTGTCACACGTAAATGACACCAGAGCAGTCACCGGTGGCAGTCGTGAGCTGTTTTTTGGCAAATTAAGTAATGTCACAGGAAAAGCCATTCGTCCCCTGTTCTCTGACAGCACGTGCGCTGAGATAGGTGACAGCGAACGTGTCCCCGCCAGGGGTGAGCTGTCCCCCGGGGTGCTCACCTCCCATCCTGCAGTGCCGGGTGCGAGTCCTGCAGCTCCGCTTCCGACCCAGCTCCCTGCTGTGGCCCGGGAAGCAGCAGAAGGTGGCCCACGTGGAGACCCAGGGAGGTCCTGGCCCGGGCCACCTGCTGTGGGCATCTGGGGACTGCGGAGCAGATGGAAGACGTGTGTGTGTTTCTGTCTTTCCCTCTCTCTGGGTCGCTCTGCCGGAATGAATCTTTAAAGAAATAGTCCCCGAGGACCTTGCTTGGGTGGGTGGAGAGGTGGGGGCGGGGCAGGCGGAGCCGAGGCAGCGATGGGCCCCGGGGGTCTCAGCTCTGAGCCCGGGGTCCTTTGCCGGCCCTGGCAGGCACCGTGAGGCAGTGCGGGGTGGGGGCTGCCCCTTGCCTCTGCTCACCCTGCTGCACCCCGAGGTTCAGTCTCCCAGACCCCAGCTCTCCGCCCCCTGCTGGCCTCTGCCACCTCGGCTGAGGCTCCCCGTGGGCACCTGTGCTTCCCCGGGAGCGTCGCTTGGTTAATTTTAAATCTGCCCCGACTTCCCCTTTTCATTGTGAGTCTTGGGGCAGGGTGTCGTGGTCACGTGAGTTTTCCTGTCCGTGTTTCTCCAGGGGGTGTGTGCTGGCCTCTCCCTGGACTGGGACCAGCCCTCGGGTCGGCCCTGCCCTCCCCCCCTCCCCCCCCTCCCCCCCTCCGCTCCTCCAGCGACTCCCAGGCATTTTGTCTTTTTTCTGTAAATCTAAAACTTTTAAAAAGTGGGAGGGGGCCCTGCCCCGTGAGCAGCCCCTGCATCCCGGCTCTTGGGGGCATCCTGCCTACCCACAGCCCCGCCCACCCCGGTCCCGGGACGCCCCCTGCCCGGGTCTCTGGGCACTGCAGTCACCTTTTGCCTCCTAGCTGCGAAAGCCACGTTTTCTGGGTTATTTTTCAGATGTTTCCGACAAAGAATATTTTCAGTTAGTTACTCCTTGAGAGGCGGAGAGAGGACTCCCGCCTGCCGGTTCACCCCCCAGGTGCCTGCCGAGCCACGAGCGTCAGCCTTGATTCACATCTCCCACACGGGTGGCAGGCACCCAAGTCCTTGATCCCTGGCCGCCACCCCGCACGGGTGCGTCAGGAGGAAGCGAGGTCACACCCAGGCACTCGGGAGGGTGGCGCTGGGCCAAACGCCAGCCCCAGCGGGGTTTCCGATATTCTGCGTGGCCTTGGAGAGGGTCAAGTTCACCATGGGCGTGGGGACGATGCCCCGTGGGGCAGTGCAGCCACGGCGGCCCTTGGTGCCAGGGTCTCCGGCCGCTTCCCTGGGCTGGGGGCGGCGGGTAAAGTCAGGACTGCTGTCAGACAGGAAGTGCAGCCCCAGGGCACCGGGTCAGCCTCGGACCCTCGGTCCCTGGTCCCTCGGCAGGGCACTGGCCGCTCTGGTTCTGTGGAATGCCTGCCACTCCGCCTCCCTCTACTGCTCCCCTCCCCCCAGCCAGGCTGCCTGGGTGCCTGCGCCTCCCGGTGACATGCTGGTTCTTGTCCCCGCGCTCCCCGCCTCCCTGGTCTGTCTCCCCAGCACGACTCCCTCCCTGGGTCCCCCCCCCCCCCCCCCGCTGCCAGACGGGCCAGGGCGGGGGGGGGGGGGGGGGCGAGTGGCGGGAGCGGTCCCAGGCGGAGACCCCGGGTCCACTGTTTGGGCTTTGTTCTCTTCTTGTGAAAACGATGGACTTCCTCCTCGGGGAGTCACCGCTGGGCGGGGTTGGCCGGGAGGTGGGAGCGGTGCTCCTGACTCAGGCCGTGCGCACACCTGCCTGGACAGGGCCGGGGACGCAGCCGCTGCAGGCGGCCATGAGGCGCCACTAACTCATGTCTCTCTCTCTTCTTTTTCAGTCGGCAACCGTGTCGGATGGTGGTAAGTCGCCCTTTCTCCTGCACGTTTTCGGCTTTTGGTGGCTCTCCCGCGCGCCTGCCTTTCCCTGGCCGCCGTGGGGAGGTGGGGGCGGTGTTCGTGGGCCTGCCCCTGCCCCCGCCTGGGAAGGCTCCACACCTGGGCTGGGTCAGATCACAGGAGCAGGGACCCGTGTTTACTCCTGCCGGGAAGGAGGGGCGAGGGGCCGGGGCCGCCTGTGTGCGCTGGGCCGGGTGGCCAGGTGCGGGCCCTCCACACAGAGGCCTCTGCCGCCTGCATTGCCAGTGATGCAAGCCCAGGGCGGCTTCTCAGCGGTCTCGCCCCCGTGGGCGCGGGTGCGGGAGGGCCGAGGCGGACTTTGTGTCTCTCAGTCATTCTGCACACAGGAGCTCTGTCCATGGGACCGACCTGGGCCAGGGGGCGGGGTCACACAGATTCTCTGATGTCATCCCCGTCTCGGTCTGATTCCTCGCAGCTCCGTGGTCTCCGCGGCTCCGTGGCACCAAGGCTTCCGGCTGTTCCGTGGGAGCGCCGGGGCGGTGGGCGTGAGGGCGAGGGCACCCTTTCCTTGGCAGCCACGGAGCGGCCACGGCCAGCCTTGGCCTGCAGAGGCCCTGGGAAGCCGAGGAGCCCGGGCTGTGTCTGTGGAGGTGTGTTTCCTGTTTTACGCAGTGGTGATGGCCGTGGTGTCGCTGGGAGGGACTGCAGGGCGCGCGGCGGGCGGCTTCTGTCCTCCAGGCTGGCTCACGTGCAGCCGTCTTGAGGCGCGGGGACCCCAGCGGGGCCGAGCGTGGGCACTTCCTTTCTGTCTGTCATTCAGAGCAGAGAATTCTCTGGAGCCAGCCCGCAAGTGTGGGAAGTCCCTGAGCAGCCCCCGGGCGGCGGGGGGGGGGGGGGGGGGGGGCTCGCCTCGGATGCCTGGGCCGTGGTTCCCCGGCCCCGGGGGCTTTCCCCCTCTGCCGCTCCTGCTGTCGGCCTTTTTCCCACCCTCGGCTTCTTGCCTCCACGGTGTGCGGAGCGGGGAGGGGGCTGTGTTTGCACACAGCGATCCCTGCAGGCTCGCGAGGGCCCACTCCCGGCCCGTGTGTCGCGGCGAGCGCCTGCGCGTTTCTGTGTGCGAGTCTCCCCGTCGGGTTTTGTGGTTTTATTTTAAGGAACTTGGACAATGCTGTTTTTGAGATGTTTGTCAGTAAGTATGTTTTTTCCCTGTTCTCAGAAGGAAAAGGGGGCCGGCGCTGTGGTGGAGCCGGTGAAGCCGCAGCCTGTGATGCCGGCATCCCGTAGAAGCGCCGGTTTGAGTCCCGGCTGCTCCACTTCCAATCCAGCTCCCTGCTAATGCCCCTGGGGAAGCAGCAGAAGACGACCCACGTGCTTGGGCCCTGCTCCCACGTGGGAGACCCGGATGCAGCTCCAGGCTCCTGGTCTTTGTGGCCTTTTGGGGAGTGAACCAGCAGATGGAAGACCTCTCTCTGTAACTCTGCCTTTCAAATAAATAAACGAATCTTAAAGAAGAAGAAGAAGGCAAAGGTCTGGGGCGGCTGCCCTGGGAGAGGGCGGCTGGAGCCTGGTTCCTGTAGCGAGCCACGCGGGGCTCTGGCCGAGGGACCACGCCAGCGGCTGGAGAGGCCGAGCAGCTGGGGTCCGCTTTGTTTGTGTTCATTTGTGAAAGACAGCTCTTCCACCTGCTGGTTCACCCCCCAGATGTCTGCAACAGCCAGACCGAAACCAGGAGCCAGCGGCTCCATCTGGGTCTCCCACGTGGGTGCGGGGGCCAAGCCCTGAGCCGTCTACCTCGCAGCGTGTGCATTGGCAGGGAGCTGGATCGGAAGCGGAGTAGCCAGGACTCCAACCGGTGCTCTGGTATGGAATGTGGTGAGTGGCAGTGCAGCCCGCCAGGCCCCAGCGCCCCCACCCCCCAGCATCTCTGCTGGCCAGGAGCTCCCTGTGCCGCGTCCCCTGGGACAGCGGAGGCCCTGGCATTCGGATGAACACACTTGCCAGCCTCGCCACCGTCCCCGTGCCCTCCAGTGGGCGCCACGGCCCCCAGGCTGTGTCCACTCAGCCACCTGTTCCCTGGCTGCCCAGGTCTCGGTTTCTGCCTCCCGATCTCTCTGCCCTTTCACAGGGCATCCCTGCGGCGGCAGCCAGGCCCCGGCCGCCTCTGCCTGCCCCCGGTCCTGAGCGGGAGCCTGTCTGTCTGTGCCCAGCGCAGCTGACCCGCGTCCGGCCCTGGGCATCGCTTCTGTGTGTGCACCAGGGTGTGGCCTCCGCACAACCTGTCGGGCCTCCCTCCTGCGAAGCCGGGTGAGCGCCTGGCCTCCCCTTTGTTCTCACTGAGTTTGTGGCTGGTCCGTCGCCCCGCCCTGCCCCTGTGTGGGGCCAGCTGGGCGGCTGACACTCGGGGGCTGGCTTGGGTTCGTGCACAGAAATGCCCGTCTCACCCACGCCTCCCGGCCGCAGCAGGGGCCCAGCTCTACAGGCCTGGGCTGTGCCTGCGGCGTCCTTGGCTCTCCCTGGGACTCAGGCGTGGCCCACGCGTGGGTCCTGGGGGCTCAGTGCCCCGGACTCCACTGCTTTCTTCTTCCGTGTAGAGCGTGGCCGGCCGTGGAGGGTGAACCTCCGGGAGCGGCCTGCATGCTCAGGGCAGCCCCGGGAGCTCTCGCTGGTCAGCTGGCTCCGCCCCCGCCCTGCGCAGCCTGCTTGTGGGCGGGGAGCAGGCGCCCAGGGGACGTGGGTGCGCCTGTCGGGGGCGCCAGGCGGGCCCAGGCTTTCCTTTTCCGAGACTTGATTTCTGCCAGGATGCATTCTGGGAGATATTTGGAGCGAGTTTTGTTAGCAACTATGTATATTGCGAGCCCAAACAAACAGATGTTCGAAAGTAATAAAGCCAGTGACTCCACCCCTCCCCCCTGGGGTGGGCTGTTAGCTCCAGAATCTTCTAGAACCTCCTCATCCCCTCCCCTGGAACAGTGGGCAGCTTCCCTTCTCCAGGGAAAAACAGAATAAAACAAAACTTTAAAAAAAATGTATTTATTTATTTCAAAGTCAGAGTTGCACAGAGAGAGGAGAGGCAGAGAGAGAGAGAGAGAGAGAGATCTTCCATCCACTGGTTCACTCCCCAATTGACTGCAAGGCCGGAGCTGCGCCGATCTGAAGCCCAGGAGCCAGGAGCTTCCTCCAGGTCTCCCATGCGTGTACAGGGACCCAAGCACTTGGGCCATCTTCCACTGCTTTCCCAGGCCACAGCAGAGAGCTGGATCAGAAGTGGAGCAGCCGGGTCTTGAACCAGCGCCCATATGGGATGCTGGAGCCTCAGGCCAAAGTGTTAACCCGCTGTGCCGCAGTGTTGGCGCCGAACAAAACTTTAGTGAAGCCGGTGCCAGGAGGAGCAGCTGAACACTGGTTGGGGGTCGGTGCCCCACGCCTCCGGTCTGGGAGCTGTCGGGGGCGTGGGCCGCACGCCTCAGGTGTGTGCCATCCCTCTGTGGCCCCACCGTCGTCCAGAGAGCTGCTGAAGGCACGCGCACCCAGCTTCCCCTGGTGTGGGGTGGACTGCTCTTGGCCCCTACGTCACCAGCATCGCCAGGCAGCTTCCAGTGGCCGTGTGCCATGCTGGCCGGGGAGCCACGGCCAGGGATAGCCACGCCCAGCGCCGGTCCTGATCTGGTTGGGTTGCAGAAGTGGAGCTGACGTAGGTTGGGGTGAATTTCTGGTTGACTGGCCAAAGTGAGGAGGGCCCTGGTGGAGCTGGGAGGCTGGGACGGGGAGCGCTCAGCGGCCCCTCTCCAGGGCTCTGTGCGGCCTCTGTGCTGTTTGGGGGAAGCTCTGGCCCCGGCTGGACAGGCTCGGCCCCTCCCGCCCCGTGGTGGGGGACCACGTGGGGCTGGGGAGGAGGGGGTGTCCCCATGGCGCTCGCCTGCCCACTGCCCCGTCTGCTCCCCCGTCAGGAGCCCGGGCTTGGCAGAGCAGCTGCCCACGGGAGGAGAGAGCAGGCCTGACCGCGTCCAGGCTGCTGGAGCCCCAGTGGGTCTTTGACAGGACAGCCAGATGAGAGGCGTGGCCGTCCCCTCCTGTGATGGGCGTGGCCTGTCGGCCTCGGCCCCAGCCCTGGCGTGCACGGTCTGCCTCGTGTTGGGCACAGGAGGGCTTAATGAGCGGCTCGGGGTCATCCTCCCCAGCCCAGCACGGGGGTCTCAAGGCCTCTGCTTCGGGCGGGGTCCTCTAGCTGGGGCCAGGCCACAGCTGCCAAGTGTCAGCGCCTGTGTGGCCGCTGGCTTGCGAATAGAGGGTTATCCTCAAAAAGGGTAAATACTTTATCCATCGAAACAAAGTCAGTTCACACGGGAACTCATCATAGGCGGGTGACAGAAAAGCTTTCCCGCATAGCAAATGAATTCAGTCGGGGCTGATCTTTGAAAAGGCCTTGGGTCCCCCCTCTGTGAGTCCGGGGCTCCTGGCTCACCTGGTGCCTCCCACACTGGCCCTTTTCAGCGGCTGCTCCGCCCCTCGTGTGGCCCCGCCAGGAGGACTCCTCGCTGTGCCCTGGGTAGGTGCCGGGCGCTGGCAGGGCTGCCTCCGGGCTGATCCGGAATCTAGGTTTCTTCCTCTTGGGGCCGCGAGCTCTGGTGGGTGTTGCGCCTCCCCCGGGGCCGTGCAGTCTTGGGGGGGCGGGGAGGGTGAGTTCTGTGCCCCGCTCGCCCGCCACAGGAGCCTCCCTGCAGGTTGGGAACTGTGCTCGGGCCTCCGCGGCGGCTGGCAGACAGCATCAGGCCGGCCTCCGCCGCGGTGAGGAGCCCCCAGTCCCCGGCCCCGTCCTCCCGGAAGCCGGCCCCTCGCGAGGTCCCGTGAGGTTCCCTTGGGGAAAGGGCCTCGTTGCCTGAATTGGAAAAGCATCGCCCTTGATCACTGGGGAGGGAAGCGGTGGCTCTGGGGGTGACCGCTGGGGCAGGGAGAGGGGGCCGGGGGCTGGGGGGGGGCCTGGGCGGCCCCCCGTGCGCTGCCGCGTCTCTGGGCAGAACTTGAGTGAGTTAAGAACTCCACCTCCCGGTGGTTTGAGGGCCGGGAGAGAGGCAGCGGCGTGCTAGCGCCTGTCTCAGGTTCTCAGGTTCCCCTAAGCGGAAGGAGGTTCTTCCTGCCTTCCAGCCCCGGGCTCTGCAAGTGCCGGCTTCTCCCTGGCACGGCGTCGGCGTCGTGTGGCCCAGAGCCGCCGTCTCCCTCCTTTGCCATCCGTGGTGCCCGGGGCCGGGGGGGGGGGGGCGGTGACTGCGCCCTGGGCTGACGAGGCCTGAGGCTGGGGCAGGTTCCCTGTGTGGCGGAACCCAGGCGCGTGCTCGGGGGGCTCAGCTAGAAGCCGTAGGCACACACGAGGCTCCAGCCGTTTTTGTAGTGGTGTGGGTTTGTTTTGGCTACTTTCTGCGTATTCTGGGTTTGAGCCAACAAGGGTAGTGGGCGCCAGCCCCCTGCCCCCATGGCTGGGGAAGGATAACAGACAGGGAAGAGAAGGCGCGCCATCTCGGGACGGCAGCTGGAGGTGTCACCGTGAACTCAAGGTTTTATTAAGTTTTTAAGATTTATTTGTTTATTTGAAGGGCGGAGTTACAGAGAGAGAGAGGGAAACCTGCCACCTGCTGGTTCACTCCCCAAATGGCCACAGGGCCGGGGCTGAGCCAGGGCGAAGCCGGGAGCCTGGCACTGCATTCGGTCTCGTGCGTGGATGGCAGGGGGGGCCTAAGTGCTTGGGGCGTCTTCTGTTTTCCCGGGACAGACAGGGACCAGCAGGGACGGAGCCAGCGCCCATGGTGGATGTGGAGATGGATGGGGGTGTCCCCACGTGTCCTGTCCCCAGATTGTGGCGTCTCCTCCTGGGCAGGAAAGCGACTCGGAGTCCCTGGGATGGAGAGGAGGTCCTGGGCCGCAGCAGGGGAGGCTGGAGCTTCGCTTTCCTTTAACAACCAAAAGCCGGGCGGCCGAGGCGCAGGAAGAGACTCGGGTCTGATTCGACAGGCCCGGAGAGCCTTGGCTGTATTTGCTACTCTAGCATCGGCAGCTGCCCAGAGCAAACACGGCCCGGGGAGCCTCCCCTGCCCACAGGCGGGCGGCACTGAGAGCAGTGGGAAGGCGGCTGGACGCGAGCTGGAGGCTGCAGGGGTGCGGCTGCACTGGCCGTACTGTGAGCCAAGTCTCGGAACGCCCAGAGGCCACTGAAGCCCGGTCTTCGTTCGGTCCAACAAGGACTCGTGGGCACACGCAGGTGCCAGCCTCAAGCAGAGAGGCCAGGGGAGGTGCTCCGGGGAGCGAGTGCCGAGTCAGCCAGGGGAAGGCCGTTGCGCCACACAGCACGCACCCAGCGTGGAAGCCCTCGGAGGAAGCCGGAACAGGGGCCCGGGCTGGTGAGGAGCTGCCAAAGCGAGCAGCCCGGCGTCCTCACCGTGAGACGGAGCTGCCGCAACTCAGCGCACCCAGATCGCCGGGGAACTTGACCACAGCTGCGCGGAGGGGCCATCCGAGGATGTGCCGGCCATGGAGACACGGCAGAATGGCTGGAGGATGTTCCAGATGGAAGCAGACCAGAGACCGGGAGCAGAGGGATCCTGGGTCCCGTCCTGGGCGGCGGGAGATCGCCGATAAGGGCGGAGTCTGGACTGGCCCGGGGTCCTGCTTCGTGCCCAGCTCTCAGAGGGGACGTCGCCATTCTCAGGAAGTCTGCGCTGACCGGCATGGGTGGGGGGCCCTGGGCACCCTGGGCTCCCAGAGAATCGCAGGTGTGGGTGCGAGTGGCTGGCGCGCAGTGAGGGCCGGATGTGAAAGGCACGTGCGGGTTCCTTTCCCTCTGCTCATCTTTCTGCAAGTTTGAAATCACAGCAGAATTAAAACTCACTCCAAAAGAGGGCACGAGCTGCCGGGGAGGGGAGCAGCCCCCGTGCTGACGAGCGCCCCAAAGTCCCGCAGTCCCGGCGCCGTGCAGCCCTCGCAGGAGCCCTGCCAGGCTGGGGCTCAGGGCTGCGGGCCCCGTCTCTCCCAGCTCTGCTGCAAGGGGGTCTTTGCAGACTTCAGAAACGTGGGGAGGGGCGCTGTGGCACAGGAGGTTAATCCTCCACCTGCGGTGCTGGCATCCCACTGGGCGCTGGCTGGTTTGAGGCCCGGCTGCTTCTCTTCCGATCCAGCTCTCTGCTCTGGCCTGGGAAAGCAGTGGACGATGGCCCAAGTGCTTGGGCCCCTGCAGCCACGTGGGAGGCCTGGAGGAAGCTCGTGGCTCCTGGCTTCGGATCGGCGCAGCTGTGGCCGTTGCGGCCAACTGGGTACTGAACCAGCGGATGGAAGACCTCGCTGTCTCTCAAATAAAAATCCTAGCAGGAAGAAGCAGCTGGCGGCCCTGTCTGGGGATTTCTTCCTTGGAGAGCGTGGAGACGGAGATGTGCGTGCCCGCTGTGCCCGCCGTCACCGTGGTCTGGGGCCTGGGGCTTGGGGAGGTGAGGGCAGGGGCGGCCCGGGCCCTTGCGTGTGCCCACAGGGCTCCCGGCGGCGTCTGCAGTCGGGTCTGGCGTGTCTGCCCGGCAAGCGGCCCAGCTGGGTCGAGTTGCCGGGACGAGGCCGGGTGTGTGCTGCTGGTCCTCATCTTGCTCTCCTTGGAAGACAGGTTTCCTGGCTGTGGAATTCAACGTTTGAACCCCAGACACACGCGGAGTAAGCGTGGGAGCCGGCGGACTTGTGTTCCCGGGTCTCGCAGGGCGGCCGCGGCTGCGCGGCAGTAAATAATTCAGCTCGGTTGCCCGCGGCGCCCAGGGCCTGTGGTGAATTATGCATGCCGGCTCCTGCAGGCTTTGTGCGCCGGGCCCTGCCACGCTCGGCCCTCTGTACGGAGCCATGTCCCTGGGTGGGGCCCGGGCCTGCGCCCGGGGCTGCCCGGGCCGGGCCGGCTGAGCCTGGTATGGACGCAGAGGGGTGGTTCATGGTGAATGGTTGGAAGCATTTGGTTAGATGGCATCACAGTGGCTCTTATCAGCTCCACCCAGGTAAAGCCCCGCCCCCTCTGCGCCTGTGGCCGCCGGAGCAGGTGTCAGGTGTGTCGCCTGGTGGAGGGGCTGCCGCTGTGTCCCTGCGGCAGGAGTTGTGGTTGGGAGACAGTCTGGATGCCACGCCTGGTGAGATGAACACGGGCCACACGGAACACGCGTGTCTAAGCGGCCACAGAAGTGCCGCGGCTGGTGTAGTTTTCAGCAAATCTGAAATCCGGAGGGCTGGGGCGGGGGGGGCATTGGCTGGTGGAGTGCAGGCGTGCGGTGTCACCCGCGCAGCCCCTGGGGACCAGGCGGCCGGCGGGCAGGCCCTCCGGGCACGGCTGTGGTGGGTCCCCACCGCAGGCTTTGGGGCGAAGGGGAAGGGGCCGCCACAGCCCCTCTCGGCAGAGCCTCCCTCCACGGCCCCTCATGCTGCAAGTCGGGGGCTCAGAGTCGGCGTTGGTGCAGGAACTGGCGACCGCACGTGGGGAAGATGCGCGGGGCCCTCGCGCTGGCTGTCGGGTGGGGCCACCCTGCTGACCCCGTCCCTGACCCCGTGGCTCGGCTCCACGCCCAGCCCTGGCACTTGAGTTGAGGCCAGTGTGGTGAGCGGCAGGAGATGCATGGAACCCCGTGTGGGGCTGTGTGTGGGACGCCATGTGGGACCCTGTGTGGGACCCCATGTGGGGCCGTGTGTGGGACGCCATGTGGGGCCCCGTGTGGGGCTGTGTGTGGGACCCCGTGTAGGGCCGTGTGTGGGACCCTGTGTGGGGCCGTGTGTGGGACGCCGTGTGGGACCCTGTGTGGGACGCCGTGTGGGGCCGTGTGTGGGACGCCGTGTGGGGCCGTGTGTGGGACCCCGTGTGGGACCCTGTGTGGGGCCATGTGGGGCCCCGTGTGGGGCCGTGTGTGGGACCCCGTGTGGGGCCGTGTGTGGGACGCCATGTGGGGCCGTGTGTGGGACGCCGTGTGGGGCTGTGTGTGGGACCCCGTGTAGGGCCGTGTGTGGGACCCTGTGTAGGGCCGTGTGTGGGACCCTGTGTGGGGCTGTGTGGGACCCTGTGTGGGACGCCGTGTGGGGCCGTGTGTGGGACCCCGTGTGGGGCTGTGTGGGACCCCGTGTGGGACCCTGTGTGGGGCCATGTGGGGCCCCGTGTGGGGCCGTGTGTGGGACCCCATGTGGGGCCGTGTGTGGGACGCTGTGTGTGGGACGCCGTGTGGGGCCGTGTGTGGGACGCCGTGTGGGGCCGTGTGTGGGACGCCGTGTGGGGCCGTGTGTGGGGCCGGTGTGGGACGCCGTGTGGGGCCGTGTGTGGGACCCCGTGTGGGGCCGTGTGTGGGACGCCGTGTGGGGCCGTGTGTGGGGCCGGTGTGGGACCCCGTGTGGGGCCGGTGTGGGACCCCGTGTGGGGCCGTGTGTGGGACCCCGTGTGGGGCCGTGTGGGGCCATGTGCCGAGGCACGGCCTTCCGCAGGAACGCGTGCGTCTTTGGTGTCAGAGCTGAGGGACCGTGCCCTGGTTCCCGGCATCACGCTGCCAGGTTGGGGGCCCCCGCAGTGCCCCCAGGCCTCCCGTGTCCACGCTGGGGTCCCCGCCGGGGCCTCTGGCTGTGGCGTCTGTGTCTGGGCTGCCCGGAGGGGAGCACCCTGGCAGATTTCACTGGCAGTGGGTCCTGGTCCCTCTGTCGGACACTGAGGTTCCTTTCGCAATGAGGCTTTCCCGGCCGGGGCCGCTCGAGAGCAGCGTCCCGCACCACGCCCCGCACCGCGCCCCGCACCGTGCCCTGCACCGCGCCACGCCCCACACCGCGCCCCGCACCGCGCCCCGCACCGTTCCCTGCACCGCGCCACGCCCCACACCGCGCCATGCACCGCGCCATGCACCGCGCCATGCACCGCGCCACGCCCCACACCGCGCCATGCACCGCACCATGCACCACGCCACGCCCCGCACCGCGCCCTGCACCTCGCACAGCGCCAGTCCCGCTGATGCTCCTGGGAGAGCAGCAGGGGGTCCATGTGGGGACTGGGGTGCAGCTCCTGGCTTCAGCCTGGTGCTGGCCATTTAGGGAGTGAACCGGTGGACGGAGCTGTCTCTCTTTCTCCCCCTCTCTGACACTCTTTCATTAGTAAAGAAACCTCAAAAAAGAAGGTAATTAGTATTTGCCAAATCTTATAAAAACGAGTTGTCCGGGCACGGGGGAGGGTGTGGGCATCTCCCACTTAAAACTGACCGTGAGTGAGCGTGGGTGCAGGATGGGGGTGTCCTGTGTCCTGCGGGGCTCTGTGGCCATGCCGAGGCGGGAGCCTCCACATGCCTTCCACTTGAGAGGCAAAATCTCTCCTCCGCCGCTTTTGCCGTCCTCCGGGGGCCCCTGCACAGGCCCCTCTCGCCACCCCCCTGCTCCCGGGGCCAGCCCACCCCCTGCTGCCCTCTGTGTCGCCCCTGGACCCGGCTCCCGCCTTGGCAGGTGCACGCCCTGCTGGCTCCCCTGTTCACCCTCCCTTCAGCCCAAGAGGTTCTGAGGCTCCTACTACTTCTCCCCCCTCCCCCTTTTATTTTTTTAAGATTTATTTGTTTGAAGGGCAGAGTGACAGAAAGAGGAAGAGAGAGCGGTCTCCCTCCTTCCACTGGTTCACTCCCCAAGTGATTGCAAACCAGGAGCCAGGAGCTTCCTCTGGGTCTCCCACACCGGGGCAGGGTCCCAAGCTCTTGGGCCGTCTTCTACTGCTTTTCCAGGCCGTTAGCAGGGAGCTGGGCTGGGTCAGAGGTGGAGCTGCTGGGGCTCGAACTGGCGCCTTCTGGGATGCTGGCACCGCAGGTGGAGGCTTTGCCCACCGCACCTCGGCACCGGCCCCAGGGCTCAGACTTTGCAGGGTTTGAAGACAGTTAGCGAGGATCAGTGTGTGCGGCGTTGAGGAGGGGGACGTGGGCCCCTGCTGCTGGGTCCTGCTGGGGAAGTGCCGCACCGTCCTCCCCCGGGCCCTGCTTCTCCCACTGCGGTCACCTCCTCCCGGCCCGGTGCTCACAGGGTCTGGCAGGCCTGGACGCCCCCAGTGTGCGCCCGTGGGTGGGGCCAGTGCAGGAGCGTCCGGCACAGACGGCAGAAGTTACCAGAAACAGGCGGGGTGGGGGGGTCCCTGGGCTCAGACCTTGCTGAGGCCGCGACACAGGACAGCACGGGGCCACGGCCTCGGCGTGTGCCTCTGCGCGGCCCCGTCACCTCCTTAGCCTCCGCGCCCTCCTCGTGTTCCGGCCCCCGGCCTGCTTCCGTCCTCCACAGGAGGTGCTGGTCCCGGGGCTGCCTGCAGCGTGCGTTGGAGGGGGCTTGGCTGCGGTCTGCTCGTGGGCCAGCTCTGCCCAGCGTGTTGGGTGTCCCCGCAGCGTGCGAGGAGGTGGAGCTGGCCCTGCCGTGGGCTTCTGTGGTTCGGTCTGTCCGTCTCGTGTTCCGGCCCTCCTGACCCAGCCGCGGGCCATGTCCCTCTCAGGAGAGCCCACGGCCCAGCGGCCCAGAAAGCGTGCGCGTGGGTGTGGGGGACCGTGCACACGTGCAGGCTCCTGTCAGGCCTGGCGTTTCTGGGGGGCCCGGGGTGCAGGGGAGCTGGGGGGCCCGGCCGTCCCTCCGCTGGCCGCAGATTCGGAGGCCAAGTTGTCTTTTTTCTGATCCTCGCCTGCGGCTCCTTTGGTCCCATCTCAGCCTTTTCCTGTAGCAGTTGGTGTAACCTGATCTCGGTCTGATTGCTCCCTTCTGTGTCAGTGCCTGTGGAGCTGTGAGCGCCCAGCCTGGCCGCCCTGCTGGGCTGCGCCCCAGAGGGAGAGGGTGTGCGGGGCGGGGGGATGTGGCCACTGCCTCCTGCTTATGGGGTTGGCTTGGAGCCACAGCCGTTGCTGGCCCTGGGGACTCGTCCCGCGGTCAGCAGTGGTCAGGTCCGACCTGTGCCTGGAGGGGCAGTGAGTGGGGGCTTCCGTGTGGTCAGCAGTGTTGCCACGGCACAGGGCCCCTCCGGGCATGGGCTCGTGCGCAGTGGCACGGTCCCTGAGTGGCCACTCGCACTGGCCAGTGTCCCCTGCTCCCGACTGTCCCCTTGGGGATGGGGTCCCTGCCCCGTTGCTCCAGCGGGTAGACCCGGTGATGGGTGAACCCACTGAGGGGCTCGGTGCCACCTTGTGCACACTCGGGAGCCCCCCTTCCGGGGTGCGTGTGGTCACCCACAAATGGGTTTTCAGAAACACCGGACTTGTTGCATGGAGCAGTGGCCCGTGTGCAGGCCCCCGTGCCCCTCGCAGGGCCACACAATGGGGCCCACGCGTGCTTGTGCCTGGAGCGAGCGGGGCGGGCGTGGCGCCCAGGGCAGGGGTGCAGTGTCTGCCGCCCACAGAGCTGACCGGCGCCGACCTCAAGGACTGCGTGAGCAGCAGCAGCCTGAGCAGCAATGCCAGCCTCCCCAGCGTGCAGAGCTGCCGGCGGCTGCGGGAGCGCAGGGTCGCCAGCTGGGCCGTGTCCTTCGAGCGGCTGCTGCAGGACCCCCTCGGCGTCCGGTACTTCTCTGTGAGTAGGGGAGGGCCGTGAGGCAGGGGCGGGCTCCGGCCTGGGCACCGCCCTGCGGCGCCTCTGGCCCCTGCACCTGGGGGCTCAGCCCCGCCCCCTCCGTGGGGAGAGCCCCCTGCGCAGTATGGAGCCCAGGGCTGGGGCAGGGCCGGGGTCCAGGGTGTGGGCTGGGGGGCAGCTGTCTTCCAGGGCCATCGAGGGGGCTTCTGTCGGGGCAGAGGGCAGCCCTGAAGGCTTTGCCCACTTCTCTCCCTGACCCCGCACCCCTGACCCGTGTCCCCCGACCCCGTGTTCCCCCCACCCCACGTCCCCTGACCCCACAACCTGACCCTGCCTCCCCCTGACCCCACACCCCTCAACCCCACACCCTGACCCCCCCCCGTTCCCCCAACCCTGGACCCTGACCCTGCGTCTCCCTGACCCCGCGTCTCCCTACCCCGCACCCTGACCCCGCGTCTCCCTGACCCCGCGTCTCCCTGACCCCGCACCCTGACCCCACGTCCCCCTGACCCCACATCCCTCAAACCCGCACCCTGACCCCCCCGTCCCCCCGACCCCGGACCCTGACCCTGCGTCTCCCTGACCCCCTGTCCCCCTGACCCCACACCCCTCAACCCTGCACCCTGACCCCGCGTCTCCCTGACCCTGCGTCTCCCTACCCCGCGTCTCCCTGACCCCACGTCTCCCTGACCCCGCGTCTCCCTGACCCTGCGTCTCCCGACCCTGCACCCTGACCCCGCGTCTCCCTGACCCCACGTCTCCCTACCCCGCACCCTGACCCTGCGTCTCCTGACCCCGCACCCTGACCCCGCGTCTCCCTGACCCCGCGTCCCCCTGACCCCACATCCCTCAAACCCACACCCTGACCCCCCCGTCCCCCCGACCCCGGACCCTGACCCTGCATCTCCCTGACCCCCTGTCCCCCTGACCCCACACCCCTCAACCCTGCACCCTGACTCCGCATCTCCCTACCCCGCGTCTCCCTGACTCCGCGTCTCCCTACCCCGCATCTCCCTGACCCTGCGTCTCCCTACCCCGCACCCTGACCCCACGTCTCCCTGACCCCCTGTCCCCCTGACCCCACACCCCTCAACCCTGCACCCTGACTCCGCATCTCCCTACCCCGCGTCTCCCTGACCCCGCGTCTCCCTACCCCGCGTCTCCCTGACCCCGCGTCTCCCTGACCCCGCACCCTGACCCCACGTCCCCCTGACCCCACATCCCTCAAACCCGCACCCTGACCCCCCCGTCCCCCCGACCCCGGACCCTGACCCTGCGTCTCCCTGACCCCCTGACCCCACACCCCTCAACCCTGCACCCTGACCCCGCGTCTCCCTGACCCTGCGTCTCCCTACCCCGCGTCTCCCGACCCCGCTCCCTGACCCCGCGTCTCCCTGACCCCGCGTCTCCCTGACCCCGCGTCTCCCTGACCCCGCGTCTCCCTACCCCGCGTCTCCCTACCCCGCGTCTCCCTGACCCCGCGTCTCCCGACTCCGCTCCCTGACCCCGCGTCTCCCTGACCCCGCGTCTCCCTACCCCGCACCCTGACCCCACATCTCCCTACCCCGCGTCTCCCTACCCCGCACCCTGACCCCACGTCTCCCTACCCCGCGTCTCCCTACCCCGCGTCTCCCTGACCCCGCGTCTCCCTACCCCGCGTCTCCCTGACCCTGCATCTCCCTGACCCCGCGTCTCCCGACCCCGCTCCCTGACCCCGCGTCTCCCTGACCCCGCGTCTCCCGACCCCGCGTCTCCCTACCCCGCACCCTGACCCCGCGTCTCCCGACCCCGCGTCTCCCGACTCCGCACCCTGACCCCGCGCCCCGCGTCTCGCAGGACTTCCTGAGGAAGGAGTTCAGCGAGGAGAACATCCTGTTCTGGCAGGCCTGCGAGTGCTTCAGCCATGTTCCCGCGCACGACAAGCGGGAGGTGAGCCGGGCGCCCGAGCGGGGCAGGGCGGTGCCCCCGGGCCTCCGGGCGCTAGAGCAGGCCCCCACAAGGTGTGCACAAAGGCATTTCTTCTCCCGACCAAGTGTTCAAACCTGTGTGAGATTTAACTTTGCCTGAACGTGGCTGTGCGTCCGGGCTGCCGCTGCGAGTTACGATTTGGGGACGGCGCCGGTGTGCGGGTTCTCAGGGAGGCGGGGGCCTGACAGACCCAGCTCTGCACCTCCCTCCCTGGAGTCGGGGCCAGGGCGTGGAGGAGCGGGCTCGGGGCCGGGGAGGCTCTTGCTGGCCTGGCCCATCACTGAGGGGAGCTGCCGGCCCCGCGCGGGCTCAGCCGCTTCTGCCGTCAGCTCTCCTCCAGGGCCCAGGAGATTTTCCGCCGGTTCCTGTGCAGCAAGGCGGCCACCCCCGTCAACATCGACAGCCAGGCCCAGCTGGCCGACGACATTCTCAGCGCGCCCCACCCGGACATGTTCAAGGAGCAGCAGCTGCAGGTGCCGCCCGCACCCGGCCCGCGGGCTCCCGGGGCTCCGCTGCAGGGCCCACGGCTGGGAGGGCCGGAGGCCAGCAGGGGGCCCGCACATGCGTGTGCGCCGCTGGTTACGGTCACGGGGGCCCGGAGGGAGGTCGCTTTCAGGAGCTGTTCTGAAGCCCCTCTCTGCACACACCTTGGAGTCTGGGGAAGGAAACCGTCCCCTGACCTGGCGCTGCTGGCAGCCTGGGTCCCCCCGGCCCCTCGGGAGGCTGCCTCAGGGTCCCCACGGCCTCCCGCTGCCCTGGGCCTACCTGGGCTGCCCGGTGCTGCCTGACGGCCTGGTGACTGGTGGATGGACGTGAAGCCGCACCCGCGTCGGTCGGTGGCCGGAGTCTGCCGGGCCCAGGCCACCCGTGCCTCCCGGTGTGTTCTCCCCGCAGATCTTCAACCTGATGAAGTTCGACAGTTACACTCGATTCCTGAAATCCCAGCTGTACCAGGAGTGCATCCTGGCAGAAGTGGAGGGCCGCGGCCTCCCCGACGCACAGCAGGTGCCCAGCAGCCCGGCGTCCAAGCACAGCGCCGGCTCCGACCACTCCACCGTGTCCACGCCGAAAAAGGTGCCCGGCTGCACCTGCCCAGGAGGGTGGGGGCGGGGGCGGGGCCTGGCGGACCCCTGAGCTGAGCCCATCGAGGCGCTAGGTTACTGCCTGCCGTCCGGTCCGCGGCCCCTTGGCACCCGCACAGTGTGGGGTGGTTGTGGGGACTGAACGGTGTCCGTTCGCGACAGCTAAGCGGGAAATCCAAGTCGGGCCGGTCGCTGAACGAGGAGCTGGGCGCCGACGACAGCGAGAAGAGGCGGAGGGCGGCGTTCTTCTCCTGGTCGCGGACCCGCAGCGCCGGGCGGTCCCAGAAGAAGAAGGACGCCGGCGACCGGCCCCGCGGTGCGTGCGGGCGCGGGGAGAGAGCCTGGGGGGGCAGCGGTGCGTGCGGGGCGCGGGGAGAGAGCCTGGGGGGGGGCAGCGGTGCGTGCGGGCGCGGGGAGAGAGCCTGGGTGGGGCAGCGGTGCGTGCGGGCGCGGGGAGAGAGCGGGGGGGGGGGGGGCAGTGGTGCGTGCGGGCGCGGGGAGAGAGCCTGGGGGGGCGGCGGTGCGTGCGGGCGCGGGGAGAGAGCCTGGGGGGGAGGCGGTGCGTGCGGGCGCGGGGAGAGAGCCTGGGGGGGGCAGCGGTGCCTGCGGGCGCGGGGAGAGAGCCTGGGGGGGAGGCGGTGCGTGCGGGCGCGGGGAGAGAGCCTGGGGGGGGCAGCGGTGCCTGCGGGCGCGGGGAGAGAGCCTGGGGGGGCAGCGGTGCGTGCGGGCGCGGGGAGAGAGCCTGGGGGGGAGGCGGTGCGTGCGGGCGCGGGGAGAGAGCCTGGGGGGGGCAGCGGTGCCTGCGGGCGCGGGGAGAGCCGGGGCGGGCAGCGGTGCGTGCGGGCGCGGGGAGAGAGCCTGGGGGGGGCAGCGGTGCCTGCGGGCGCGGGGAGAGCGAGGGGGGCGGGGGGCAGCGGTGCGTGCGGGCGCGGGGAGAGAGCGTGGGGGGGCAGCGGTGCCTGCGGGCGCGGGGAGAGAGCGGGGGGGGGGCAGCGGTGCCAGCGGGCGCGGGGAGAGCGAGGGGGGCGGGGGGCAGCGGTGCGTGCGGGCGCGGGGAGAGAGCGTGGGGGGGCAGCGGTGCGTGCGGGCGCGGGGAGGGGGGGCAGCGGTGCGTGCGGGCGCGGGGAGAGAGCCTGGGGGGGCAGCGGTGCCTGCGGGCGCGGGGAGAGCCGGGGCGGGGGGCAGCATCGGCTGAGGAGGGGCTGGGCAGCCCGTGGCTCGGGGCCGCTGCTGCTCACTTCCTGGGGAGGGACCAGGAGCCTCCGGTAGGAAGCTTGGAAAATACGGAGAGCAGAGGGAGTCCGCCGTCCGTGCCTGCACCCAGCCTTGTCCTTCTGCCTGGGCCCCCCTGGCTGTGTGTGTGTGTCTCCCCTGTGTGTGTGTGTCCTCTGTGTGTGTGTCTCCACTGTGTGTGTGTCTCCCCTGTGTGTGTGTGTCCCCGGCTGTGTGTGTGTCTCCCCTGTGTGTGTGTCTCCCCTGTGTGTGTGTGTCCCCGGCTGTGTGTGTGTGTCTCCCCTGTGTGTGTGTGTCCCCGGCTGTGTGTGTGTGTCCCCTGTGTGTGTGTGTCTCCCCTGTGTGTGTATGTGTGTCCTCTGTGTGTGTGTCTCCCCTGTGTGTGTGTCCCCGGCTGTGTGTGTATGTGTGTCCCCTGGCTGTGTGTGTGTGTGTCCTCTGTGTGTGTGTCTCCCCTGTGTGTGTGTGTCCCCGGCTGTGTGTGTGTGTCTCCCCTGTGTGTGTGTCCCCGGCTGTGTGTGTGTCTCCCCTGTGTGTGTGTGTCCTCTGTGTGTGTGTGTCTCCACTGTGTGTGTATGTGTGTCCTCTGTGTGTGTATGTGTGTCCTCTGTGTGTGTGTCTCCCCTATGTGTGTGTCCCCAGCTGTGTGTGTATGTGTGTCCCCTGGCTGTGTGTGTGTGTGTGTCCTCTGTGTGTGTGTCTCCCCTGTGTGTGTGTGTCCCCGGCTGTGTGTGTCTCCCCTGTGTGTGTGTGTGTCCCCGGCTGTGTGTGTGTCTCCCCTGTGTGTGTGTGTCCCCGGCTGTGTGTGTGTCTCCCCTGTGTGTGTGTGTCTCCCCTATGTGTGTGTGTCTCCCCTATGTGTGTGTGTCTCCTGGCTGTGTGTGTGTATGTGTCCTCCTGTGTGTGTATGTGTCTCCCCTGTGTGTGTCTCCTGCTGGCTGTGTGTAGTGTGTGTCTCTGTCTCCCCGTGTATGTGTGTGTGTCCTGCTCTGTGTGTGTGTGCATGTGTCCCCTGTGTGTGTGTGTGTCCTGCTCTCTCTGTGTGTATGTGTGTGTCCCCTGTGTGTGTGTGTGTGTCTCCTGCTGGCTCTGTGTGTGCCCGTGCGTCCTCGTTGTTGCTGAAATGTCTCAGTGTGGTTGGGGTGGAAAGCGTTACCGGGGTGTGGTGTCTTGGACATCTTGAAGGCCGCCTGTTCTGGGTCACTTTCCCCCAGTTTCGTCTTGTCTAGAGAGAGGGGCCCACGCAGGGGCTGGGCCTGGCTGGGAGGGAGTCTCTCTCTCTCTCTCTTTTTTTTTTTAGAGATTTATTTATTTATTTGAAAGTCAGAATTACACAAAGAGAGAGAGAGAGAGAGAGAGGTCTTCCATCCACTGGTTCACTCCCTAGTCGGCTGCAACAGCCGGAGCTGGGCCAGTCCAGAGCTCCTCTGGGTCTCCCACAAGGGTGCAGGGGCCCGAGCACCTGGGCCGTCCTCCACTGCTATCCCAGGCCACAGCAGGGAGCTGGATTGGAAGTGGAGCAGCCGGGACTTGAACCAGTGCCCACACAGGATGCCGGCCCTGCAGGCATGGCTTAACCCGCTGCGCCACAGCGCCGCCCCCAGGGAGTCTCTTGTCAGAAGCAGTGACAGCCGGGGGCGGGGTGGGGGGTGCTGAGCTTGGCCTTCCTGGGCAGCACGGCCCTCTCACTTCCCGCCCTGGGGTCTTCAGAGCAGAGGTGGCTGGGTGCACACTTCGGAGATGAGCCTCAGGCTGTGGGCTGTGCCCGTAGGCTCTGTGGCCTGGCCTCCGGGGAAGCCGAGCCCTGAGGCTCGGGCAGGTGTGGCTGGGGGAGTGTGTCCCAGGCGTGTGCTGGGGGTGTGTCCCAGGCCGGCGGCTGTGCAGTGGCTGCCTGGAACCCGGCACAGGCCGTGGAGCTGTCAGGGAGTGGGTGGGGCAGGTGCCCTGCAATCCGGCTCTGGCTGGCCGCAGTTAGGACGATGACTGGACGCGGGGGTAGGTGGTCTGTGTCCTGTTTAAAGGGGGTGGGGTGGGAGCCGGCCAAGGGGGGGCCTGGCTCTGAGTGGCTGCTTCCCGCAGACGCCGCCCAGGCCAACGGAGGCCTGTGCCGCCGGGAGTCCCAGGGCTCCGTGTCCTCCGCGGGGAGCCTGGACCTGGTGAGTCGCCGCCACCCACAGAACACCCAGGCTTACAGAGCGAGTGCCCCTGCCCAGGGCCCGCCTGCCATGGCCAGGCCCCCCAGACCCTGCCAGGAGCCCTAGGAAGGGCTCTGGGTTTCTTCCCGATATTCTTTTCTAACAGAACTAATGTCGCTGACCTCCCACATTGAACCAGGCGCCTGGTCTTGCTGTCCCCTCTGTGCGTGGCACCCGGGGAGGGCGCGGGCAGGCAGGGGCGGGGGTCGTGGGCACCAGGAGGGTGCGGCAGGCAGGGGCGGGGGTCGTGGGCACCAGGAGGGCGTGGGCAGGCAGGGGCGGGAGTCATGGGCACCTGGGAGGGCGCGGGCAGGCAGGGGCAGGGGTCGTGGGCACCCAGGAGGGCACAGGCAGGCAGGGGTGGGGGTCCTGGGCACCGGGAGGGCGCGGGCAGGCAGGGGCAGGGGTCGTGGGCACCCGGGAGGGCGTGGGCAGGCAGGGGTGGGGGTCGTGGGCACCGGGAGGGCACAGGCAGGCAGGGGTGGGGGTCGTGGGGCACCGGGAGGGCACAGGCAGGCAGGGGCGGGGGTCGTGGGCACCCGGGAGGGTTCTGGTGACTCCTGCTGGCCGGGCAGCTGGAGGCCGCCTGGTCCCCGCCGGGCCGTGTACCTCCCTGGTCTGCTGGCCGCCGTGGTGGCTGCAGGGAGCCCCTCCCGTGGCCACGCAGCGAGCCGTCCCCATACCTGGGGAGGCTGCCCGGGGCTGTGCTGACAGCCAAGGAAAAGGCATGCCTGCTGTTACAGGAGGGTCCCGCACAGCTGGGGTTGCCTCCTGAGCCAGGGGGGCCCTGGGCTGCGAGCCGTAGCTGCTGGCCTCGGGAGGTGCCTTCGCCCCTGTAACCCCGGCGCCTGCCCTGTCTCCCTGTGCCCAGCCGGAGGCCTGCAGGACCCTGGCTCCCGAGAGGGACAAGGCCGCCAAGCAGTGCTGCATCCAGCTCCCGGACGGGACGTCCTGCGCCGTGGCCGTCAGGTCGGGCTTCTCCATCAAGGAGGTCCTGGCTGGGCTCTGCGAGCAGCACGGCATCAACGGGGCGGCCGTGGACCTCTTCCTCGTGGGCGGGGACAAGGTACTCACGCCGCGCGGCCCGGCTCCGCCCGCCCTCCCGCCGCGGGCGCCCACTGAGTCCTGGTCTCTGTCCACAGCCCCTGGTGCTGCACCAGGACAGTAGCATCTTGGAGTCGCGCGACCTGCGTCTGGAGAAGCGCACCCTGTTTCGGTAAGAGGGGCGTGGCCGGCCAGCCACGGGCGGGAGCGGAGGGCAGGGGCCGCGCTGCCCGGGGGGCTGCCGTGGTGGCCGGCTGAGCCGGGCAGAGGCGGCGCAGGTGCTCCCAAGTGTGTCACTGTCCCCCCCCAGGCTGGACCTCGTTCCGATTAACCGGTCAGTGGGACTGAAGGCCAAGCCCACGAAGCCGGTCACGGAGGTGCTGCGGCCTGTCGTGGCCAAGTACGGCCTGGACCTGGGCAGTCTGCTCGTGAGGCTGGTGGGTGTCGCCGGGTCGCTGTGTGCCCCTCGCGTCCTCAGCCCCTGTGCTCCTCGGCAGGTCCTGCCCCCCTGTGCCCGGGCTGGGGTTTGGTCCAAGGAAGCTGAAATGAGAAACAAGTGACCCTGAAATGCCCCACGCCGGCTCCCCGTCCAAGCGAGCACTCAGCAGGCTGCTGGCCGCAGTGGGCGGGGCAGGAGGAGGGGGAGGAGAGCAGGCTCCCAGCCAATCACTGCCTTGGGCGGGGCAGGAGGGGCGGGAGGAGAGCAGGCCCCCAGCCAATCACTGTCTTGGGCGGGGCAGGAGGGGCGGGAGGAGAGCAGGCCAGGTGGCCCTGTGCCGTCAGACCAGGCACAGGTTCCATGGCTCTGAGCCTTGCCCGCCAGCCCCACCCCTCCCGCCAGCCCCGCTCAGGGCCCTGCCTCGCCCCTGCCTCGCTCCTCCTGCCTCGGTTTCCCTGCCCGTGCTTGGGGGACGCAGGCCAGGCTGACCAGGGCCGCCCCCTGGTGTGAATCCCCGTGCACCCTGTGGTTACACTGGCCTGACCTAAGTGGGTCCTGTGGGCCCCCTGGTGTCCAGGAATGCCGTAGGGGAGCAGGGCCCGGCAGGAGCCCTGGCCCAGGCCGCAGTCCGCACTTCCTGGGGCGGGGGGCGGGGAGGCGACCTCGAGCCTCCTCAGTTGAGGACTGGAGCCAGGTGTCAGGACTCAGCCAGTGTTGCTGTGCCGAGGGGGGTGCCGGTGCTCCGGCAGGCGGCCGGTCCAGTGGGGCCAGTGGGTGTGTGACTCCCGCAGGCCTGGGACTGCTTTACTGTCCCGGGCGACTGCTCCAGGAGTTTCCATGCTGGGTAAATGACGCCCTCTGTTTGCATTTAGAGTGGAGAGAAGGAGCCCCTGGACCTCGGCGCCCCCATCTCGAGCCTGGATGGACAGCGGGTCATCTTGGAGGAGCGGGGCCCTTCCCGGGGGAGAGGTGAGGGCGCCCGCCACCCCAGCCCAGGCCCTGCCGCCCTCACCACGCCCGGGACCCCGGCTCCCACAACAGCATTTGCCCCGTCCCGCGGCATTTCTCAGACGGGGCGCCCGCGGGGTGAGCAGCCCTGCGTCCCCAGCGTGCCCTGAGCCCCGCCGTGCTCACGTCAGCTCACTCGCAGACCTGCTGGAAGGCGTCCTTGGCCACGCTCTACAGAAGGGCAATGGGGCCTTGGGGCGTGGTAGCCCTGTCCAGGCAGTGGGCGGAGGCTGCACCTGGCGGTTCAGCCAGAGTGTCCGAGGGGCGCGGTGAGGGGAGGAGCCGGGCAGGCCATGCCCCCGCAGCCAGCAGCCCACGCCGGGCAGAGGCAGGAAGGAGGCTCCCCGGGGAATGGAGGTGATGGGGTCGACTGGGTGTGGGATCCTGGGCCTGGTCGGGAGGGTGCGGCGGGGGTGGGGTGGGCAGGGCAGGAGGACTTGGGCTGTGGCCCGCACTCCCTTGCTGCAGGTTGCCGGGAGAGCGTGGGCAGCCAGCGGGAGGCTGCAGGGTAGCTGCTGTGGCCGGGTCCTGCTGGGCACACTGCTGTGTGCACTGCATCGTGGTGCGCCAGGGTGAAGCCCAGCCCTGCCCAGGGCTGCCTGCCTCAAGCACCGCCCAGGGCTCCAGGGGAGGACTGTCCAGGAGGGATGAGTGGCCCAGAGCCAATTCCAGACAGCCCTGGGCTGCCTTTCCCTCACCAGAGCCTGGCCCCTTGACAACTGTGGCCCAGGCGATCCTGGGGCTCCTGAGCTGCATCGCATAGGGCAGGCATGGGACACCTGTCTGCGCCCCACTGGGGACTCCTGCTAGTGGGGCTCCCGTTCAGCCCCCCACTCGCTGAAGAGGGGAGGGTCTCCGCCAGCCTGTGCCCTGCTGTAGAGAATGCCGGTGTCTGGGTGGCTGGTGGCCCCGGCGCAGCCCGTGCCTTCTCTGCGGCTCCCGCCGGCTCCAGGGGTCAGAGGGGGCTGCGCAGCCCTGTGTGGAGCAGGGTGCTCGTCTGGCTGGGTCTGGGCTGGAGAGAGGTCTCGACCGTGATGCCGGTGGAGGTCCTGTCTAGAGACGCGTCGTTCTCAGCTCCTGCTCCCACTAACAAAGGACGTGAGACAAGCGGCTGGGCTAAGGAGGGGCTGGCTTTGGCTCGCACTGGGAGGCTCGTGGTGCGTGCCCAGGGGGAGGCAGAGGCGGGGTGTCGCTGTGCCCCGGCAGCTGCAAGCACCTGGCTGCTTCCCCGTGATGGACGTCTCCACCCTGTCAGTGCCGCCAAACCACGGCTTTGGCACTCAAGCACCTGGGCATTAGGGAGCCGAGTCACCTGCACATGGAGGGGGCTGGTGCTGTGGCCTAGCGGGTGAAGCTGCCGCTGTCCACACCGGCATCCCACGTGGGCGCCCACTGGAGTCCCGGCTGCTCCACTTCCGATCCAGCTCCCTGCTAGTGTGCCTGGGAAAGCAGCAGAGGGTGGCCTGTGTCCCTGGGCCCCTGCACCCACTTGGGAGACCCAGACGAGGCTCCTGGCTCCTGGCTTTGGCCTGGCCATTGTGGCCTTTTGGGGGAGTGAACCAGAGGGTGGAAGATTTCTCTCTCCCTCTGTAACTCTGCCTTTCAAATACATAAATTCTTTAAAAACCAAAAATACAAGCCCCAAATAGCGCGTGGGATGCGCGCTCAGTGTCGCTAGGTGTGCAGAGAAACTGCCGTCCTGCACACCGGCCCCAGGGGCCACCTGCACTGGGCAGGGACAAGTGCCGGAGCCTGGCCGAGGCCAGCACGAGACGCAGGGACAGCCACTCGCTTTGGCTTCCTGCAGCGCTGTGGCGGAGCTGTGTTCACTGTTGAGATGCGCTTGTGACTTCCTGTCGGATAAAGCTTGTCTCTTTCAGCATCCACAGAGAGACAGAGAGGTGTAGCAGTCAAACCGAACGTGGCTGTAGCTTCCGGATCCAGGAGTCACTCGGCTACGGTAATCCCCTCCCTGCACCCCACCTGCGGCTCTGCAAAGACCCCGCCCTGCTTCCTCCCCGCCAGGCTACGGTTCTGGTTCCACCAGGCACCCCCTCCCACAGGGTACAGCTCCACCAGCCCCTCCTCCTCCAGGGTACAGCTCTACCAGCCCCCCCTCCCACAGGGTACAGCTCCACCAGCCCCCCCTCCCACAGGGTACAGCTCCACCAGCCCCCCCTCCAGGGTACAGCTCCACCAGCCCCCCCCAGGTACAGCTCCACCAGCCCCCCCCTCCTCCAGGGTACAGCTACACCAGCCCCCCCTCCAGGGTACAGCTCCACCAGCCCCCCCCCCAGGTACAGCTCCACCAGCCCCCCTCCCACAGGGTACAGCTCCACTAGCCCCCCCTAGGGTACAGCTCCACCAGACACCCCCTCCAGGATACAGCTCCACCAGCCCCCCCCCCCCGGGGTACAGCTCCACCAGCCCTCCCCTCCAGGGTACAGCTCCACCAGCCCCCCCTCCTCCAGGGTACAGCTCCACCAGCCCCCACCTCCTCCAGGGTACAGCTCCACCAGCCCCCCATCCTCTAGGGTACAGCTCCACAAGCCCCCCCTCCTCCAGGGTACAGCTCCATCAGCCCCCACCTCCTCCAGGGTGCAGCTCCACCAGCCCCCATCCAGGGTACAGCTCCACCAGCCCCCTCCTCCAGGGTACAGCTCCACCAGCCCCCTCCTCTAGGGTACAGCTCCACCAGCCCCCTCCTCCAGGGTACAGCTCCACCAGCCCCTCCTCCTCCAGGGTACAGCTCCACCAGCCCCCATCCAGGGTACAGCTCCACCAGCCCCCTCCTCTAGGGTACAGTTCCACCAGCCCCCTCCTCCAGGGTACAGCTCCACCAGCCCCCTCCTCCAGGGTACAGCTCCACCAGCCCCCTCCTCCAGGGTACAGCTCCACCAGCCCCTCCTCCTCCAGGGTACAGCTCCACCAGCCCCTCCTCCTCCAGGGTACAGCTCCACCAGCCCCCCCTCCTCCAGGGTACAGCTCCACCAGCCCCTCCTCCTCCAGGGTACAGCTCCACCAGCCCCCCCTCCTCCAGGGTACAGCTCCACCAGCCCCCTCCTCTAGGGTATAGCTCCACCAGCCCCCCCTCCTCCAGGGTACAGCTCCACCAGCCCTCCTCCAGGGTACAGCTCCACCAGCCCCCCCTCCTCCAGGGTGCAGCTCCATGAGCCCCTGGCCCCCCTGATGAGCCTTTGTCCCTTGAGGTTCCTGCTCAGGGTTGCACCCCGTTCTTTGGGGGTCTCTCCCAGCTGTGAATGCCAGCCTCCGGCTCACTCTGTGCTGGGGTGGGCTGTGCGTCCCTGGCACGTGTGTGCGTGGGTGTGCGGGGTGGGCTGTGCGTCCCTGGTGCATGTGTGCATGTGTGTGCGGGGTGGGCTGTGTCCCTGGCACGTGTGTGCGCATGGGCGTGCGCATGTGCGTGGGTGGTTGGGGTGGGCTTGTGGCCCTGGCACATGTGTATGTGTGCGGAGTGGGCTGTGCGGCCCTGGCTCGTGTGTGCGTGGGTGTGTGGGGTGGGCTGTGCATTCCTGGCGTGTGTGTGTGCATGTGCGGGGTGGGCTGTGTCCCTGGCACGCGTGTGTGCATGTGCGTGGGTGGTTGGGGTGGGCTTGCAGCCCTGGCACATGTGTATGTGTGCGGGGTGGGCTGTGTGTCCCTGGTGTGCGTGTGCAGGATGGGCTGTGCGGCCCTGGCACGTGTGTGCATGTGTGCTTGGTGGGTTGTGTGTCCCTGGCTCACATGTGCGTGGGTGTGTGGGTGTGCGGGTGGGCTGTGTGGCCCTGGCTCATGTGTGCACGTGTGTGTGGGCGTGTGGGTGGGCTGTGTGTCCCTGGCGCATGTGTGTGTGTGTGCTTGGTGGGTTGTGTGTCCCTGGCTCACATGTGCGTGGGTGTGTGGGTGTGCGGGGTGGGCTGTGCCTCCCTGGCACGCGTGTGTGTGGGGTGGGCTGTGCGCCCCTGGCATGCGTGTGCGGGGTGGGCTGTGCACCCCTGGCACGCGTGTGTGGGGTGGGCTGTGCGCCCCTGGCATGCGTGTGCAGGGTGGGCTGTGCGCCCCTGGCACGCGTGTGTGGGGTGGGCTGTGCGTCTCTGGCACGCATGTGTGTGTGTGTGTGGTGGGTTGTGTGTCCCTGGCTCACATGTGCGTGGGTGTGTGGGTGTGCGGGTGGGCTGTGCGCTCCTGGCACGCGTGTGCGGGTGGGCTGTGCGTCCCTGGCACGCGTGTGCGGGTGGGCTGTGCGTCCCTGGCACGCGTGTGCGGGTGGGCTGTGTGGCCTGGCGCTGCCCTGTGCGGGATGTACACCGAGCTCTGGCTTTCCTTCTGACGCAGGGAGAGGAGCGAGCGCTAGGCAAGTCTAATTCTATTAAAATAAAAGGAGACAATGGAAAAGGTGCTAGGGATCCCCGGCTTTCAAAGAGAGAAGAATCTATTGCAAAGATTGGGAAAAAAAAATATCAGAAAATTAATTTGGACGAAGCGGAGGGTACGTGTCTTTCTCCACCTTGCACGATCTTGAGTGACAGGCGTCAAAACCTGCTCTGGGGGACCGAGGGTGGGCTCCTGGCCTCCCCCTCCCACGCCCAGCCCTGACAAGAGCTCCGGGGGCGGCACGGCCCGGGCTTGGGGGGGCCAGGAACCCTGGCAGGGAGAGAAGGTCCTTCACCAAAGAGCGGCACCCCCAGGGCATCACAACCGACCGCTGTCCCACGGCCTGGCTGCAAGCCTGGCCCCAGGGAGACCCATGGGCCCCGAGCACAAGTGCAGCCCCTCCCAGACTGCACCGCTGAGAGGAAACGTCGGCCTGAGGCTCCTGTGGTTGTTTTGAAACCCAAAGTGAAATTGAGTTGGCGTCTACGCTGTGGGGAACTTGTTCCAGCGGGCGGGGGCTGCAGGCGGGGCGTGGAGGCCTGTGGTGCCCGGCGGGTGACCCCGAGGGGCTCCCCCAGCTGACTGCTCTGCCCCTGGGTCCCGCCGTGGCGTCCGCCTCGTCCTGGGGGGGGGGCTGGCTTAGGCGGGCGTGGCAGTGCCCTCCCTAGCGGCACCTGTGCCCAGGTGTGAGCCCGCGCGTGGCTGTTCCAGTGCCGAGAGCAGCGCCCCGGTTGGTGGGTGAGGCTGCTCTGCTGGCCACGTGCAGACCAGGGCCGCGGCGACCAGAGCTTTGTGGGGCGACCGTGCGCCCCGAGAGCCTAATCGTGGCCCGTGTGGCTTCCCTCCCCATAGAGTTTTTTGAGCTCATTTCCAAGGCGCAGAGCAGCAGAGCAGAGGACCAGCGTGGGCTGCTGAGGAAGGAGGACCTGGTGCTGCCGGAGTTCCTGCGCCTGCCCCTGCGCTCCCCGGAGAAGGCGTCCCCGCTCAGCGAGGCGGGGGGCTCGGCCCGCGACTCCAGCGGCAGCCCCGCCACCAGCTCTGGCTCCGCCCACAGCCCCCCCGGGCCTCCTGGGACCACCCCGCCTGGGCCGAGGCCTCCCGGGCCCTTCTGCGCGCCCCTGCCCCCTGCCCCCCACGCACAGGAGGGGGCCACGCACATCTGGAAGAGGCAGTCGCCGGAAGTGGAGGCCACGGCCATCCAGACTGTGGAAGACGACCACCTGGCTGAGCTGACCCTGGTGGGGGAGGGCGACATCGGCAGCCCCAACAGCACGCTGCTGCCGCCACCCCCCAGCCCCCAGGACACCCCCGGACCACCGCAACCAGGTACCTCCACGTTCTGACCCTGCCCCAGCACAGGCGCGGCCGCCGCGGGGGCGGCTCCTGGGCTGCTTGCGCCGCCTTCCCCTCTTCTGGAAGGAGGGGCTGGGGAGCAGCGGCGTCCAAGCCTGCACACGCGATGCCGCGCTCCGTGGCTCCTGCAGCTTTGCGCCACCTGCCTGTCCCGAGGGGCTCAGGGCCGGGCCGCGAGCAGACCCGTGGCGGGTCCTGGAGTGAGCGGTCCGGAGTGGCCCGCGGGCATCTCTGGTGGGAGCCCGAGCTTTCCGTGGGAGCTGGGGGTGCGGCCTGGGCCGGGGCATAGAACTGAGCGAGGCCCCCGGCGCAGCCAGCAGGGACAACGTCCCCGGAGCCCCGCTGCCAGCACCTCTCTGGTGTTTCCGGGGCCGGGCCGTGGTGCACTCCACTCAGATCTGCCCGTCGCTGTGGGCGCCAAGGACGCCCCCCGCTGCACTCCCGGGGCGGGGACGGCCCGTCTGCATGTCCGCGTGTGTACCTCCCTGGGCCCCGGAGCCCGCGGCCCCACGCATGTGTCCAGGCCAATAAACACGAGACCTGTCGCTGCACTCGGCTGAAACTCTTCATTCGCACCTGCACGTTCGCTTCACTCCAGGGATGTGGGAGCCCAGGGGCCGGGAGACCCGTCCTGGGCAGCAGTGGGCACCGCCTCGTCTCCGAGCCAGCCTCTTCCTGGCAGGGCCGTCGGGGAGCCTCCAGGCCACAGCCCCTCCCTCGGGTGTTGCACATTCCCAGGGAGGGGGAGTCGGGTGCACCTCCCAGCTAGGAAGCTGCGGGCCGGGGTGAGTGTGGAGCGGTCCGAGTCCCAGACGGCCCCGGCAGAGCCAGCTCAGTCCTCTCCTCCCCCGGCCCAGCCCTGCGCACTGAGCAGCCGCAGGAGGGGGTAGGGGCCTGGCCAAGGACGGAGGCCCCGGACCCGGAGCCTTCATTCCCCAGGGTCTCAGCTGCCAGGGTCCCTCTGGTGTGTGGCCACAACACTCATGTCCACACACCCTAACCCGCCAGGGTGGCCGTGACCCAGGGCCAACCATGCCCTGCGCCCTGCGGGGAAGGCAGCCAGGCCACTGTCCTGGTGCGGCTGGAGCCCCGGGAGCCCCCTGGCCCCAGACTGGACCCAGCCCTGCTGAGCAGCTGCTGAGGGCCTGGCTCTGCCCCCGGGGCACCCGCCCTGCAAGCCCCGCCCGGCCACGGTGGGCTCCCACGGAGCCCCCTTGTGTCTGCCTGTGTGGCAGATGGCCCGGCCCTCAGGTCACAGGGCAGACTCCGTGATGGGAGTGGGAGGGCCTGGCTTTCTCGGGGACACAGCAGCCCTAGGGTGGCCACCCCAGGACTGTGAGGTGTCTGGGGGCAGCCTGGGTGGGTGGCCCTGTGGTTGGTGCCTAATGCACCCACCCTGAGACCCCCCCCCCAGGCCTGCCCAGCCCTCCGGGGGTCTCCCCGTAGGCCCCGCTCCTGCCCCATTGTGACAACCTTGCCCCCGGCTGCACCCACCAAAGGCCCCTGCTCCACCTGCAAGTGGCCCACAGAGAGGTCTGCCCTCCCCCCAGCACCCCGGCCCCAGCCAAGCGGGATGCACTGTAGACAAGGCCAAGGCCACGGGGACGCCCAGGCTGTGGGCAGATGGCGGGGTCCCTGGCCTCCGCCTCCCTCTGCAGCCCCCTGGGGTCTTCCTCAGGGTCCCCTGTGCCCTGGGAGCTTCTAAGGCCACAGGGAGGTGGGGGCGGGACTGGGGGTGCAGAGCAGGGTGGGCCCCGGGCCTGGAGCTGAGGCCAGAATCCCGCACAGCAGGCCTGGGGGGCTGAGGACGTGCCCCTCTGGGCAGGCGGGGAGCTGGGCTGACAGGCCCCACCTGGGCCTGCCCCACAGCCTGGGGCTGCCAGTGACTCAGGAGAGCCTGTCTGGGCTGGGCAGGCAGGAAGGGCGGGCTTGGCTTGGTGGGGGGGGGGCATTGCTGGTGACCAGAGGCCCTGGTGCTGCTGCTGCCGAGGCCACGGGCCAGCACCTGCCCCCTGAGGCTGCTTCCTGAAGCCTGGGGCTATGGTACAGGGCCCGGCACCCGGGGGCCCAGGGAGGGGCCGTGGGAGGCGCAGGCCGGCTGCTCCTTCCTCCGAGCGGGGAATGTGCCGGAGCAGATGGGGAGATGGCTTCGGGGGCTGGCCTAGGCTCCGCCAGCAGAGGACTGCTCAGGCCCCAGCAAAACCCATGTCTGGCGGCTGGGTGGCAGGTGCACACCAGTGGCCAGGAGTTGGGAGCAGCCGGGGCCAGGCCCGAGGGCCTTGAGGCCAGGTGTGGCCCCCGCCCCCTGGGTCCAGGCCCCCACTAGGCAGTAGGCAGGGTGGGGGCTGGGAGGCTGTGGAGACACGCCCCCTCTGTCCCGCGGTCCCGCCCTGCCCACTGCCCCTCCCCCCGCTGGGGGACAGCAGCAGAGGGGAGGGGAGCAGGGTTGGAAGAGCCTCCCGGGAGATGGCCGCATGGGCGGGGCCTGCACATGTAGGGAGGGGGGCGTGCTGTGCTGCCCCGGGAGGGCTGAGGGGTGTTCCGGGGAGTGGGCGGGTCTGGCGGGTTCCAGGACAGCCCAGGCAAGTGACAGTGTCTCTCTTCTCTGACAGGAGGCGGGGCCCGTGGCGGCCGAGGCCTGGCAGTGGACAGGACTGCCGGCGTGGACCTTGTCCCGGGGGGCAGCGTCATGGAGATGCAGCCAAGCCCCCGGAGGGCAGTCGCCGGCGGGCCCCCAAGGCCAGCCCTCCCCGGCGAGCCCACCCCGCCCACGGCCAGCACATACCACGCCACTTTCGTCTGAAGCTGCCCAGACCCTGTCCTGGAGTCCCCCACTGGACACACGTGCGGGGCCCCAACCTCGAGGGGCAGCCGCGTGCGTCCTGGGAAGTGGGACCCTGAGCACCTGGGAGAGGACGGGACTGGCCTGGCCCCTGGGCCTCCGGGGGCAGCCTGGTGGGGACACTGGGCCAGCCGCCAGGGCCGTGATGGCAGGAGGCGGAGGAGAGGGCTGGAGGGGGTGAGGCGGCCGCAGGCGCCCCGGGCCAGGCCCTGCAGGTGGTGAGCGTGGCCTCGGTGCCCGAGCTTGTCCACACCACACCACCGCCTGCAGGGCGCCTCGGCCCTCTCCAGCATGGCGTCAGCGGGCGGGGGCGCGGCTCCACTGCCTGCCGTCCCCTTGCCCTGTCCGGCACAGCAGGCAAAGCCACGGTGTGGCACAGCTGCCCACCGCTCCCCCTTCCGGCCCAGCTCCCTGCTGACGGCCCAGGAGGCAGCAGCGAGGGCCCACGCGTTTGGGCCCTGCACCCGCGTGGAGCTCCCGGCTCCTGGCTCCGGCCTGGCCCAGCCCTGGCCGTGGCAGCCATCTGGGGGTGAACCAGCAGAT